>NW_026895589.1:157500-170520 GCF_033153095.1 Gastrolobium bilobum | reverse complement strand
AGCTAGTTGACAATTCATCAGGATTTCAGCTATTGTCGTTTATGGATGCGTATTCGGGGTACAACCAGATTCCGCTACACCTCGATGACCACGAGAAAACCGCCTTCATCACCGAGAAGGGCAACTTTTGTTACAAAGTCATGTCTTTCGGTCTCAAAAATGCGAGGGCGACATATCAGCGGATGATGAACCGCGTTTTTCAAGGGCAGATTGGAAGAAACCTTGAGGTATACATCGACGACATGATAGTCAAGTCGTCGCAAATGTCTGCACATATAAACGACCTCAGGGAAACTTTTGAGCAGCTGAGAGCTCACAGGATCAGGCTGAACCCAGCGAAATGCGCCTTTGGGGTACCAGCTGGAAGTTCCTGGGCTTCATGCTTACCAACTGGGGAATACTTACCCAAATCGACAGAAAAGGCTTTGCCTTTCTTCAAGCTTCTCAAAAAGGAAGCCGAATTCGGATGGGGAGCAGAATGCAAGAACGCATTCGAAAATATTAAAAGTTGCCTGGCCACTCCTCCTGTATTGTCCAAACCAGAACCTGGAGAAACGCTGATCTTATACTTGTTAGTCGGGGAAGAGGCCGTCAGTGCCGCCTTGGTACGAGAAAATGACAGATCACAGCAGCCGATCTACTTCGTGGGTCGGGCCTTGCAAGGGCCTGAGCTTTGTTACCAGAAGCTCGAGAAAGTCGCATTCGCACTGCTTACCACGGCGAGGAGGCTCCGACCTTACTTTCAGAGTCACCGAGTTGTTGTGCGTACGAACCAGCCCATCAGGCAAGTCCTCCACAAACCGGACCTCGCTGGCAGAATGATAAACTGGGCAGTCGAACTCTCAGAGTTCGACATTGCATATGAGCCCAGGCAGGCGATAAAGTCCCAAGCGCTGGCCGATTTCATCCTGGAGCTAACCCCATCCAATGAAAAGGAAAAAGGAAATGAAGATTTCTGGGCAATACGCGTGGATGGGTCGTCTAACTCCAAGGGGAGCGGAGCCGGGGTAATCATTGAGACCCCGGAAGGAGTGTCCATCGAGCATTCACTTCACCTGGCCTTCTCGACTTCTAATAACCAAGCTGAGTACGAGGCATTTATTGTCGGAATCATACAAGCAAGAGAACATGAGGCCAGAAAAATAAAAATTATGAGTGATTCGCAGCTGGTTACCTCACAAGTTGAGGGAAAATATCAAGCCAAGGGTCCTCTCATGATGAAATATCTCCACCAGGTCAAGGAACTGCTAGCCTATTTTGACGAGGTGATAATTCAATACATACCTCGGAACGAGAATGACAGGGCCGACATCTTGTCCAAACTTGCCAGCTCAAAGGGCCCAGGAAATCATCGCACCATGATACAACAGAGCATTTTGGAGCCGACATGTATGATGGTGATTACCGAGACTGAGGATTGGAGAAGACCCATAGTGGCCTACCTGGAAAAAGGAATCCTGCCAGATGAAACGCAAGAGGCCAAAAAACTCGTGAGGAATGCGGCCTGTTTCACCATAGTAGAAGGGCAACTCTACAAGAAGGGTTTTTACACGCCCATGCTGAAGTGCCTAGGCAAGAGCGAGGTCGAATACGTGCTGGCCGAGATTCATGAGGGAATAAACGGACATCACATGGGAGGAAAAGCCCTGGCCAGAAAGGCACTGAGGGTAGGATACTATTGGCCAACTATGGAGGCAGACGCGAAGGAGCACGTCGAAAGGTGCGAACAATGTCAGAAGCACGCGCTGATCCTCCGTGCTCCCCCAGAGGAGTTGCAAAGTATCACGACTCCGTGGCCGTTCTTCAAATGGGGGATGGACCTACTGGGGCCCTTCACTGCGGCTGAAGGTCAACTCAAGTGCCTAATAGTAGCTGTTGACTACTTCACCAAGTGGATCGAGGCTGAACCCCTCACCACCATTACCTCGGCAAGGATACGGATATTCTTTCAGAGAAACCTAATTAGCCGATTTGGGCTTCCTGCCAAGAAAATAACAGACAACGGAACGCAGTTTGCTGACAAAAAGTTCCAAGAGTTGATGACCGATCTCAAAATCACACACCGGTTTGCATCACTCGAACACCCTCAAACTAATGGACAGGCCGAGTCTGCCAACAAGGTGATCATCAATGGGCTGAAGAAGAGGCTTTTCAGGCCAAAGGCAATTGGGTTCAGCAGCTACACCTCGTCATATGGGGTTACAGGACGAGTGCCCAGTCTGCTACGGAAGAGACCCCCTTCAAGCTAACATATGGGTGCGAGGCTATGATCCCGGTGGAAATCGGCGAGCCATCCTGGAGGAGGAACCAGAGGCTGCAAGGAACCGAAAGCCAAAACAAGGAAGCACTCCTTGTAGAACTCGACCTACTGGATGAGTGCAGGGAGAACGCCAGATACAAAAACATGATGGCCAAGCGTTTGATAACGGCCAGGTTCAACAAAAAGGTCAGACCTCGGTCGTTTCAGAGCGGCGACTTGGTACTGCACAGAGCAGACATCGGCAACAAGAATGCGAAAGATGGGAAGCTCGCCGCAAACTGGGAAGGTCCCTATAAGATCAAGGATGATCTGGGAAAGGGAGCCTACACCTTGGAAACTATCTCCAAAAAACCAGTAAAGAGGACTTGGAACGCGGACAAGTTGAAGATCTACTACAGCTAGGTTCCAGGCTCGAGGTTCGAAATAGAAAACGAGCTATTAGGCTCGATTGATAATTAGAGTTATTTCTACGCCATAAGACGAGTTATTAAGCTCCGTCGGTAGATAGATTTATTTTCAGGCAAATAAAACGAGCTTATAAGCTCAACCCTTGTACAAAAGATTTCGTTGAAATGCAAATAAAGCAGTTAATCCATTTCTGTCGTATATGCATATCGATTTCTGCGTAGAGAGATTGAAGCCTCAGGAGCTTCCTGACCGAAAGGGAATAAAGTTTTGTTGACGAACAAAAAATAACCTTAAAATCGGCTAATGAAAAACCTCGACAAAGTATAAGTCGAGTGTGACGAGATCGAAATAAGCACTTCAAGCATGAATAAAAAAGAAGCAACGATCTCGGAAAATGAAATTAACGACATACGATTTAAAAAGCCGAACTAAAGCGGAAATTATGTTCCGACAAAAAAAAAGAAAAAAAAAAAGGGGAGCTCAAGGGCTCCGTAATCAAAACAACACAATAAGGTCGACATTCCAACCCCTTCATTCTGCAGCAGGAGGTGAAGCGGCGTGAAATTGGGTTCCGACCTCGCCTTCATTAGCGTACTCGGCATCTGGGGTTCCAGGGACTATTATGCCGTCCCTAACCTCATAGGATACGTCCATGCCATCCACCACCATGCCAGGGTTTAGAATTTGAGCCTGAGCAATAGCATTGTCGAAGGCTTGAATAGCGGCTCTTGCAACCACAGCTTTAGCCTCTTCAAAATCGGCTTGCAGGTCAGCAAGTCGAGCATCCTTCTCCGCCATAGACTTTGAGAAGGACTCCTTCTCGGCACGCAAGTCATTGGCCTCGACGGTAACCACCTCCAAGTCCTTTGTAGCCTTATCTAGGTCCGAGGACAGGTCTTGAATTCTGCCCTCCAAAGTCGACTTAGACCTGCTCAGCTCCTCTACCTTGACGGAAAGAGATGAGTTAGAAGCAATAGACAAATCGAGGCTCTGATTAAGATCCTGAAAGGTTTGGAGCAATGAGATCGTCTTCAAAGAATCTTCTTCCATTCGTGCTAACATGGCCCTCACAGTAGTGGTCAAGCCCGAACTTCCAATGAGCCCAGAAGGAGGCTTGAGTACGACCCTAAGGCGGTCCGAAACCCCCGTTCTCCATAATTCCCCAGGCTCAAGGCTGACCAAATTCCCTGGGAGAGCAGAGGGGGGAACTGAGAGCGGCGACGAAACGGGAGCTCGCGCATCAACCATGGTCACCCCGGCATCGGCCGAGTTACTGTCGAGTATGGAATCTATCCGCCTTTTCTTCGGAACTCCAGACTCAAGAGCGGCAGACTCTTTCGACTTTCCCTTTATGGTTTTCTTAGGCAAAACTTCTTATATTCGGCAGAGGTCATGCTGACTGCAAAGGAAAGAAGAAAAGTCAGAACGCAGGTTATCAATTTGCAAGGCAAGTTGAACTGTAACAAAAGATAAAAAATAAAATGAGCTACATACCAAGCTCAAAAACGGTATCCTCCCCAAACCTATCTACAACCCGAATTAAGTCAAAAACGCCGAACTGGTCGGTATATTCAATAAGAACTCGAACCGCTAGAAGTTCCGAGCTGGAAAGGGCAGTCAAAGGAGTGCCGTAGTCCTTTGGACGCCTTTGATAATGTCTCGGCGTCCAGTATAGTTCAAACCGAGATGAAATGCCGCCATCGTCGAGCCACTCCTCGGCAAACCAGGGAAGAGACTCAGAACGAGATACCACCTTAAAATAGGCATCCTTGAAACCCTTACAAAACTGGGAGTAAGGAATAAAAATCCCTCTGCCAGGGCTACCTCATAGGGTAACCCATCCTTTCTTGGCCTTGGACTCGGCGCCAGTACGAAAGGTATATACATTAAAGAAGAAGAGGAAAAGAGCAACGGTGCAGGGGAGGCACAAGTAGGCACACACCTGCTCAAAACCCCGAACGAAAGCCCATGAATTTGGGTGGAGTTGCGAGGGTGCAACCCTAAGACGTCGAAGAACTGACATTTGAAAGTCGGTAAAAGGGAGCCAGATACCTAGTTTGGTAACAAGATCTCGGTAAAAGTAGAAGAAATGAGGCTCATCTAGTATAGGACCTGAACACACAGGAAAGTCGCCAGGCGGAAGAAGATCAACCCCGGTGGGGTCTCCCACAGGGAGTTGGGCCACCTCGGAAGGAGACATTGTGGACCGTCTTTGGAGAACTTCAAGAAGGACCCAATATTGAGCGTCCGACCCGTCCATGATGATATTCCTGGAATATGAAGGACAAAGATCAGTACACATGTCAGCCGAGTCCGACCTGGGACTACCAGCCTCGGAACGAGGCGAAGACGAACTCCAAGAGAGAGGAACAGAGCTATCCGAACTACTGACAAGGTCGATTAACGAAACCCGACTTGATGCAGAGTCTTTTAAGGAGGAAGGGGTGACCGACTTAGGAATTCCAAGCTCGGACGAAGAGAGGCTGAATGAGCTAGCGCTCAAGTCAAGAGGAGGAATCCGATCCAAAACGGACATCGTACCAGAAGCCACCCCAGAGGATGGCAGAATAATGGACAGCGGAACTGGTTCAGGAAAGGAGCTCAGTCTAGGAGCTGAGGGATTCATTGAGGAAGGATTGCTCAGGCCAAAATCAAGCCGTGACTGACGACCCCTTCTAGGTCGGCTTGTTCCCCTCCTACCTCGGCCTCCGCGAGAACCACGAAGGCCCCCACGAGGACCACGGAGAAGCTGTTGAAGCTTCTCCTCCTCGGTGTATTCTCTACCGAAGAAGCAGTACTGGACAGAGCGAGGTAAATGGCTCACCGCCTCTTCCTCCCCCATGCCACCTGGCTGGGATGCCGGACCAGAGGAAGAACTAGGGGCACTCATTATGAACCCTCAACACCCCAAAGAGGAAAGTACAAACCTCACCTTCGGTTTTAGATGAGACAAAAAAAAAACCTCACAGTGCAACCTAACCAAACCGAAAAATAGAACAACGGGGAAAAGCAAAATAAACAGAAAGGTACCTGAACTTAGGAGCAAAGATGGTGAGAACTAGACTCAATGAACAGAAACCTTCACTGGATGCAAGGGGAGCTCCACGAGAATTTACCACAGGAAAAACTGTAAAGTCTGGAACCCGTTGAGAAAATGGTATTTAAAGGGACGACGAATGACTTGGGCGCTAAGGCGAAGGGTCTTCTCTTCAAACGGTTATGTGAGGAAGGGGGGGGTAAAAAGGGGAATTTACCCTGGAAGCATTAAATGCACCCCATCATAACCTGCACAAAGTTAAAGCAGTACGCTCTGCACAATGCACGAATTACCAATGAGCGCAAAACACGTGGATTGCCATAACCGTCACAGCAGACATGATGCGAAGGGTCAGATGCGAATGGTCAGGATAAGGCCCAGCCCCGAGTTCCGTGATCAAATAGCGCTTGAGTTTCATGTCCCGATGCGACAACTCGGTTAGCACGAAGAAAGATAAGTGCAAAGAATTTAGGCAATATCCGACATGATCAAATCCGACTTCAAGTGCAAACGTCATGGAAGTGTAGTGAGCGTAATCTTGACAACTTGACCAGATTAAAGTGTCGACATCAAAATCTCGGAAATCCAAATTCGAAGAATAGACTCGGATTAATCGAATCCATGGTGACGCAATGGAACCTCGGCATCCCGAACCTCGGAATACCGAGCTGGGGGGGCAACTGTTATGGATATGCATGTCATATCCCAACTACCTACTAGAATGTCTGGTAAGATATGGAATCAGTAATATCTCAACAACTCCAAACAGTCAAAGGATATAAGATAAGGATCACATCCCAACAGATAGAGGTGGAATCCTACTATAGTTGGGGGATCTCAAAAGGCACAATCCTAGGAAGGTAATCCTATAAATAAGAGCCTAAGGACCCCAGGTAAACATTCAGAACTCATTTATTACTTCTGCCCACACTGTGCACACACCCACCCCTTGGCTATAAGCCTATTGCTTGTGCGCAGTGATTGGGACCTCGGCTATAAGCCTAGTATACATTTGATATACACTATCTCTGAGCGCATACCTTACGGTATAGCAAAACGGTCTATCCAGGACCGAACACATAGCAACATTTTTCGTCATTCAATTCCATGTTAATTTAAGAGTTTTCTAATAGTAATCCATTGTGTGTACAAATGGATGCGTGGTGTAAGTGAACTCTCGTAATTTCCACAAACTTACATATAAATTCATTTTTCTCTATCATAAGATAACAAATGAATAATTTTTTTGTCGGTTAATGTGAACTTGTTTAATTCATTTTCAAAAACTAATAAACTGTTCTCCAAAACTTTATTTCTTTTGAATATATTAAAAAATGTATATATATGGTTAATCTTGTCAAGAGGTTATCTCATGAAATTATTTTCATCTCATCAAATTTTCTCTAATAGCATAAATTAGAAAATATCATAATAAAAAACAAGCACATAATGTTATAGAGAAATCACAAAATCTTGGGAATGAATCCTCCCACATTAAAATTTCACATGATCTAGTCATATAAATTTTTTATGTCCTACCCGACTCAAAACCAATTAATTGAATAACCGGTGAAAAAATAAAAAAAATTGTATCCATTTTTCTCTCCATAAATTTTAGTTGGGCCTTATCTACTCATTGTCAATAAAGCGAGAGATAAACAAAAAATATTTACAAGAAAGTAAGTCAAGGAGAGGTGATCGCCTCCCCAAGTTCATCAAATCTTTGTTTTATACTATATTTAGACTTAAAAGAATGATAATGTAATATAAATTCGCCTTCCTTCATCCTTATTATTCCTTATGTACAAATGAAATTTAGAAACTTCTTCAAATCTAATTATATATTGATCCGCTCCTTTGTTGTCTTGCCTAGCTAGTGTAAATTTTGAATTTCTTCCCCTCTCATCAAATTTTCTGACTCCAAGATTGCATTGGAGGATCCCCTCGCCAAAATTTTCTTGGTAGGTGTTGCGAACTTCGACAAGTGCATCGGTCGTACAAGTAATAAAGTGATAAGATAAAATTATCGATCTCACGAGAACTGATGACCAATCACTAATTTATCTATTCAATTAAAGTTGGATCGATCGTGAAAAGTTTTCTTGAGAATATTTTAATTTAATTTAAAACAATTTTAAACTACTTGTTTTTAGTTTTCAATACTTAAGAAATTAAATTCAGAATTAATAATGCTAGAAAATTGGTTTTAAGTTTTAATAAAAGACGTAGTTAAGACTCGACTTCTCCAATGTTTTCCTAACGAGTCTACCTATTCTTATAATTACATTCAAGATTCAGTTATTAACATTTTTTTTCTATATTTGATTAAATTCCAATCCCTTGGTAATCCAATCCTTAATTTACTCCACTCAAATGCCTAATCCCTTAGTACTTTTTTATAAATTAAGCATTAACGCAAGAATCATAACTTTATAAAATTCATAAGTCTATCCCTAGATCATACAAATTTCAACAATCAACCAATCAGAATCATACACCAACATCTATATTGTCATGCATGACTCATATGTTTATCTACGAGTGATCAGTTCATAAATAAAGCTAATCAATAAGAACAGATTAATTGCATAACTTAAAATCAAGAATAAAAATCATAAGAAAGGCAAACAACGTTTAAGAACCCATTGGTTCCGTCTCGTCCTAACTACTTAAAGAAAACTAGCCTAACATATTCAAGAAAACTAAAGAAAGAGATGGAAAGAAACTATAATTATAAAAGAAATGTAAAACCCGGTCTCCACGGTGAAGTTTTGACCGTTTCTCCGCTCCTCAAGTCCGGAACAGAGTTTTTCCCATTCCAAAGTCGTAGCCATCATGAGCTCTGCTGTCCTCCGTCTTTCGAATTTTTTCCAAAGGCTTCGTCCCGTTCTATTTAAAGACTTGAAACTGGGTCTTTAATTTTGGGCCAGCTTGCTGAGGATTAATTCTATATTTTTCTTGATCACTATCTTTTGCAACTGATCCCAACTCATCCTTATCAGGTTAGTAATTTGTTATTCTAGTATGAAACAACCTGAAACAGTATGAAAAGATATCAGAATCTTTTCTAGTTGTTAGAATCTTAATATCTTTTAGATTTATTAATTAACACTATAATTTTAATTATATTAATTATTATTTTCACTATATTTGATATTAAAAGCATAGTATATTTGACACTGATCAGTAGAATTCATCCTAAGAATGTTTAATATTAAATGAGAGCCCACGGATGGAATCATTGGTGAGAGAATCGGGACAATTATTTATATAAAAGGGAACCTATAAGCCTTAAGAATTCACACCCATCCCTTTCATTTTCTTACGAACCTATAAGCCTTAATTCTTGAGTTTGGAGCTTTAATGAAAGGGTGAATTCTATGATGAAATACGTTCCCTAAATTATAATCAATGTTAGAGAAGCATATAAAATCATTACTGTAGCTTCATCAAGCTGGTGGGTGAAGCTACATTAATTATTTTATATACTTTATTAATGATTTTATATATCTCTAATACGCATCCTCACATGGATTTATTTCAATATTCTTTTCATCTCTTGTTTCTTTACATGGTATCAGAGTCTCGTGTGCCGGGTTTGATCTTTACTGCTCCTCACTTTTTCTTGTGAAATTTCTTAGCATAGATAGGTGAGCCGAGCCTGTGCATTGTCCACCAACAAAGCACCGAGATGCAAATTTTTTAAAAAATATGTGTCGGACACGTGCCGGATACCGACACGCTGACACATTCCGACATACAGTCAACATTTTGGGTTATGCTGTTAACACTCCGACACATTCTGACAGGCGATCAACTTTTTTCGACACGCATCTAACACGTTTTTTCTTCTTTTTTTAAGTCTATATTTTATTTTATTAACTAAACATGAAAAAATAATTTATAAATTAATATTTTTTCTGTTATGGAATTTGACATGAAAATTTAACAAGGTATGGAAAATTATATTTGCTTTATATTTATGTTATGAAATTTGAATATTTGATTAATTATATGACTTATTATGAGTTGTTATATGTATTAAATATTAATTATATTATATATATTAAAAATATTATTTAATATCAAAACGTATCGTAACGTGTCAAAATATGATATTTTTTAGAATTAATATGTCTGCGTGTCGTGTCGTGTTGTATCTCGTGTCCCGCGTCAGTACTGTCAGTGCAACATAATTGTCCACCCTTCAAGTCTAGTGAACTCTCATATGAGAGGACGTACTAAAAAAATATATACAACTATTAAAATAGCCTCTCCCACCAACTTAAATTTTTGAGTTGAATATTTACACAATCAATTCAATTGACTCTTATTGTCTGTGAATTGGATTCTTAGGAAGCTACGAGGCTTGTTCATACTGAAATGAATGCCTTCAATTTTTATGGCTGCACAATTAATGCTGGATGTTAAGCCACTTCTTTCTATGGATTTGGAGGTGCCTTTGGATCATACCCAAAGACAGGGGAACTTCTGTGCTGACCACATGGCCAAAAAATGTGCCTCAAACCCAAAGTGGTCAAGGTTGGTGTGCTTTGGAGTCCTGTCCTGTCATAAAATTGGTCCTATCAGATGCAATGGGTGTCCACTTTATGGGGGATTAGGCTGTTTTGGTTTCTTTTATTTTTTGTCTTATGTCCTCATATATATGTCCCACAATTTGGTTTATTCAGATATCTCAAGGAAATTCAATCTGCAATATTACTACCGTGTGTGACCTTAACGCTACCACAATTTGTGCCCAACACTGTTAATTAATTGCAATGAACCCTGATTGGAACTAACAGATTACAATAGTTATTAAGAAATAAAAAATAATAATAATGGTATAAATTGTTGGAAATAACCAAGTATGAGTTATAAAGAAGTACCACATAGACTAGACATAGACCAAGTGATGACCATATAAGTGTGAAAGACTCATAAACCTGCAGCCTTAAGGTTTTGGGTTGAGATGTAGTGTCGGCTCACTTATTATGGTTTGTCATTTAACCCATTGATGGATATACCCTTTGCAAAGGGTTTTGGGCTCCCCTTTTATTGAGAAAACGTAGTTTACATACATATTAAAATTTAGGAAATACTATTCTTATTTTACATGAGGTAATTATATCATGTTATTTCACTTCAAAAATTTCATCACTTTTTTTTCTTTTTTCTTTTTTATCCTTTAATGGTGGCCCTACGTGGCTTCTCTACGTAATATGAGAGAACTACTCTCATGTAAAAATGAGAGTGTAGTATTCCCCTTAAAAATTTTAATGAGAAATCTACTTCTTACGTTCTTGCAAAAAAATCTTTTTCTACCACCGATTATAACTTTTTTTTTCTCTTTTTACAAGTTGTCTGCTGACATGAAGAGAAAAAAACAATTTTAATATTATAATTATGTACTTTTCGGAGTACGAGTTTTTTTTTTTTGGATCAACATGAGAAAAAAAGGGACCCTTTTAGTAGAGAAGGAAAAAATAAAGAGTTTACTTAATAATTAAAATTAAGATTTAGCGTCAATTTGAAAAGTATTCTCAACTGAAAAACTGATTATGTAATTTTTTGTGTGTACTATATAGGTAATATTTATTTTAAGACCTATAAAAAATGAAAAATATTTTCTTATGCCGTAGGAGAATTTTTTTTATCCTATCAATGACCCTTTGATTTTCGTGCATCATTTTATTTAGTTTTTTTTTAATTAATGTAGGATCCATGCAAGATGTGTCTATAGCATAAGAAATTTTCTCGTATTACATAAGAAAATTGAAACCCATAAAAAAAATATGAATTTACATGGACGAAGAAGAACGTTAGCATATATATATATATTTTTTGGTACATAACGTTAGCATATTTTAACCTATATCGAATGAGTTATGTTATTTGTACATAATAAAGGGAAAAGTTCAAAAACCTTTCTAAGATATTGTTTTTAATCACTTTCACCCCTGTGGTTTCCTTTTAATCACTTGATTTCCTATGATTTTTTTATCCACACCACTTCTTAACACTGTTAAAAAACTAATTTAGTATACATATTCTATCCTTCTTAGAAGAAGAAAATAAAGTAATAAAGAAAAAGTAAAATAAGACCAAAGGTTATGAAAACTTATAACACTTAATAAAAGACTAAAATAAGAAATAACAAAAAAAAAATCAAATGTGTTGTGTCTAAATAAAATAAATAAATGTATAAAAAATAAAACAAGAACAAAAAAATAAGATCAAATATATTAAAAATCAAAACAGTGACATAAAAGACTAATATTAAAAAATCAAAATTAAAAAAAAAGATTGAAGACAAAAAAATAGAAGAAAAAATTATGATAAAAAATAAAATAAAAAAGAAATAGATCAAAAAGAAATCACAGTTATGAATTTCTAATATATTTGCTTTTATTTTTTCTATTTTTTTTTGTCTTTGGTCTATTTATTCTTTTGATTTAGATATGTTTGATCTTTTTTATATCTCTATTTATTCTTTCTCTTTTTTTCTAATTTTTTTTTATGAAAATTATTAGTAGATGAGATGACATAAGGTTAAAAAAAAATCAAGGAGATAATCACAATAAAGTAGATCAAAAAGTGAAAAAAAAGGACCAAACATATGTAAATAAAAAAGAAAAGAAAAAATAAAACTACATATATTGGAAACTCATAAGTGATTTCTTTTTATTCTATTTCTTTTTTATCTTAATTTTTTCTTCTAGTTTTTTGTCTTCGGTATATTTTTTATTTGGACTATTTTCATTTTTTTAATTTTAGTCTATTATGTCACTGTTGTGATTTTTAATATACTTGATTTTTTTCCCTTCTATTTTCTTTTTTTATTTTGACACATTTAATTTTTTTTACTATTTTTTATTTTAGTCTTATATTAAGTATTCTAAGTTTTCATAACATTTCATTTTAATTTTTTTATCACTTTATTTTCTTCTTCTAAAAAGGGTAGAATAGGTATACTTAGTTATTTTCTAAGAGCGTTAAGAAGGGGTGTGGATGGAAAAAACATTTCATTATAATTATATCCACTAATATATCAAATATTTATTTATATTTTATATTTTTACTAGTTCTTGAGATCCAGATAAAGAAAAGCGATGAGTTAGTTATTAGTTCTTTATTAATTAAATTCATATTATAGATTGGTTTTTTTGAATTTAAAGCAATCTAAAAAAAACCAACGAGTCGCACACTAAGCATAGCAATTCCATCAATATCCAATGATTAATTGAATTTTTTTATTCAATCTTATAAAATTTCTCATTTTTTTGTTTTATCAAAAAATACGGAAGATTAAAGA
>NW_026895589.1:0-152500 GCF_033153095.1 Gastrolobium bilobum | reverse complement strand
TCGTTTTAGTTTATACTAAAATTTGATTTCTCAAAAATAATAATTATTATCTTTATGAAGTTTAGAGTAGAATATATATATATATATATATATATATATATATATATATGGGAAAATTATTTTTCCTTTTAAAAGACATAAGTTGTGCCCTTTTAGCAAATTATAATTATGTACTACTTTTAGTACATAGTTATATTATAGTTTGCTAAAAAAACATAATTTGTGTCCTTTAAAATAATAAAAATAAAACTATATATATATATATATATATATATATATATATTATATATATAGGGTTTTATAAGAGTTATGTTGTAGAAAAAGTGATTGTGTCATGTTATAAAGATTCGTTTTTCATGCCTTATTTTTTATTTTATTTTTGCTTCAAAAAATGCAGATCCCACAAAATGTTGTGTGTAAGAAATTTTTTTTTTTCATGTTGCATGATGAATATAAACCCTATATATATATATGAATAATTGTTTGTTATGTCACTAGATGGTCAAGTCATGATTAAATTATGTTATTTTGTTTATTTATTTTCACGTACTAATTGATTTCTTTTTTCTCCTCTTTATTTCTTACCTTTTGATTCACTTTTATACGTTTATAATTTAGTGACTCGACAAAGGTTTTTTTTATATAATTGAATACCCAAGCCTCAAATTCAAAACATCTGTTAAGCTGGAACAATCTCATGCCAATTAGATGCTTGGTGGTAACTTAAGCTATATAGTACGTAATTTTGTCCTTATACTTTTGCAAAAATACTATTTCTTATACTCGAATATGTAACCTTTCAGTCATATCGACCAACTTTACCTCTGCATCACCACTTGTGCTCGATATATATAGTAAGTCAACAATAACGATTATAAATTAATAAACAAGTTTCACAACATGACAAGCAGGTTTACTTTTTCACACAAAGCGAGAGAGAGAGAGAGAAATGTATATCTCAATCCCATTAATTGGATCTAGGAGGTGCACAAACGCAGCTTTGTTTTTCTTGTATAATTTTAGTCACTAAACTTTCTTTTTAGCATTGTTATGACAGTACAAGTATACAAACTAATACTGTTATTGAGATCATGATTCTTAGCACCTAGAAAATACCAGTATTCAATGGACAAAATGTTATTGGTTGTCCATATATACAGAAAAGGACAAGAAGAAAATATAGTTGTGTCAGATAAATGTAATAATTTGGTTACAAAATGCATCATATACTGACAGGTACCTCAAGATCTCACTTAGAAGTTGTCTCATTCATATAGTCAGATCCAGAGTGACCCTTTTCCCTTGCTCCTTACAATGATCTTGTGCTTCTTTCAACTTGCTGCTAGGATAAGAGGAGGAGGATTGAGAAAACAAAGAAAGTGATAGATTGCTATCAACATCATGGTCCACTGTGCTTCCTTGGTTATCAGCACTGACCGTTGAATTTAATTTAAGTGATAGATCCAAATTAAGGTCAATATCTGAAGCCTTCCTTTTCAAGGTCTTCAATTCCAATGGTTTTTTTAATCTGGCTGCATTATCATGAGGCATGAGAACTTGTGAACTTGGCTGCATTTGATTAATCTGGCTCAATCTGATTTGTGTGCATAAAGATTCACGATCATGCCCACCAAATGAGAGGAATTTATGATCTGGTGATTCATGGACTTTACTTGTTGATTGTTCACCAAAATTGGAAGAATGCACTTGGAAATTGCTATTAGACCAATTGATGTTACTTTTGGTCCCAGAGATCCTCTCAGTCATTCTTCCATAAAATTCACCTCCAGATTCATCCAATGAACTCCTACCCATGAAAGGCCTATGCACCATGTTTTCATAGATACTATGAGAAGCATCCCCATTATATCCACATCTATAGAAAGAAGAAAAAAACTTCAGTTGTGAAATTTGAAATGTTTTCAGAGAATTTGAAGCAAAGAATTGGTAACAGTATATATATATATATATATATGTACCCGTATGCTGAACTTTGGCTTGGATTATAGCCTTGAATCATGGAAAGTTGGCTGAGATTATAAACATTTCTGTCTCCACTTTCTACAAGAAGCCTATGATCACCCAATACTGTAATATATATAATCACAAAAGTTATATTTGTTAGGGAAACCCTAATCACTTATTGATGGTAGGATTAAAAACACACACACACACAAAAAAAAAAAAAGAACTTTTAGTCTTTTAGTACCTTGATTTGTGTCAACTAACTTCTTGCTCCTGAACATCTGGCAAAATAAATATATAGGGAAGAAAAGAAATTAACCAAATTGGTAAACAAATTAAAACAACTTAATTGCAGACAAAGCTCTTTGGGCTGCCATTATCTATATTAATTACCTGTAAATGACTCTTGACATGAGCAATACTTAAACCTTTGATATTCATCAACTGGAGAACCAACTTTGGGGTTGCTCCTACACCCAAGAAAACAATATATATTCAGATAAATAAACATAACAGAATTCAAATTACTTAAATTGTTCATAACTACGACGACGACTTCGAGTCTGAGAAATAGTTTTTTTGTAAAAATGTAAGAGTAAGGCTACGTACAATTGACCTTTATCTTTACCCTCGCAAGTCGAGAAACCTTGTATTCGGGGAGGGTTTGTTCAATTAAATTAACCTAGCAAAGAAAATTGAAATCCAAAAAATACTCAAAGAAACTCACTCTCTTGTCCTCCAAGTCTTTGAACAGCATGAACAAAGCGAAGATGAAGATCAGGTGTCCAACGTAGCCTTGGCAATTTGGATCTAACATATGGCCTCACTGATGTCTTCTTGTCATTCTCTTCAACTGTGCTGTTGCTTGAGCTTCCTCCGTTGTTGTTTTGCTCACTTTCACAACCATCTTCATTAGAGGGTCCTGTCTTGGAACATTCTGAGCCATGGCTTTCTTCCATCCTCATATCTATTTACCTCTCTACACTGGATTTGAAGATCAGAATTTGTATACAGACAAAAGAAACAGTGTACTCTATGTCGCTATGTGTTAATTATTGGTGGAATCAAACAACACTAATTCATGAAATGGAATAGTTTGGTATTCAATACTTCTTTTGGTAACTCCTTATTATACCATCTACTTTTCTTCATCCTCCTCCTTCCTTGGACATTGAAAATGATAATCCTCGATCTAAGCAACAACAACGTTATACACAAATAGTGAACAGTTTGTTCTTCACACAAAGGTTAGAACTCCAACTTCTCTCTCTCTCTCTCTCTCTCTCTCTCTCTCTCTCTCTCCTACTGTGTTTTCCTCTTTGAGATGAGTAAAAGAATAATTTGGTTTCGTAAGCATGTTGGTGTATATTTTAAATATGCATGGACATCAAGGAATGGAAGGAAAATACTTAATTATTTCATGTGACGCCAATTCTTATTGTTCCAACTTGAATAACAAAAGCTTTTTTATTTTTCTTTTGTGATAATAAAATGGTTCATATAAATAAATTACTATGATAGTGGAGCCGTGTGCACAACATACACTAGACAAAATAATAATAATAATGTTTCTCGAGAAATTAGAAGCATGAATTTGGTTGAACATGGCAAGAATACAAGTTTTAACAATACTATTCAAGTTAAACCAAAAAATAAATAAAGAGCAATAATAATAACATGTAGGTCTCACTCCAAAAATTCTGAGGCATCATATGAAGTTAAACCAAGTTCTTCTAATTCATCCATTTACTTAGTCTTATTTCCTTGCAAGAAAGAAAGATTGTTTAGTTTGGTAAGAAAGAAAGAGTGAAACAATTATTATAGACCTAAATTCCGTACGAATGAAAATCATAATTCCTTATTATGAAGAGGAAGAATTGATGATTCTAGAAATATTACCGAAAAAGGAATTATCATTTAATTTCACTCCAATCATATTATAATTTAAAAAAAGTTTATTGCATGCACCAAACACTTGGTCACATGTCTACAAAATAAAAAATTAAAAAAATACATACAAATTATTAAATAATAAATCATCTTATTCTTATACTTACACATGTACATTACACATTTTTGTTAATAACAATGCAATCTCATGATTCTCATTCCCCTATCTTAAACTATTTACATGACTGATAATTTAACTATGACTGATTTATTTTAAAATCTTTACATAAATTCATGATAATTTGAAATCAAAGATATTGAGGTAGGTACAGCATAATATTATTGTAGAAATTAATTACCAGCTATATATATGTGAATGAATGATAGTAAGAAATTAATGTATGAATAAGCAGCAGTGAGCAAAAAAATATTTCATGTGTATGAGACTGTGAACTGTACGTGATGCTGTGCTGTCTCTGATGCAGACCCAAACCTCTCAAAAAGATAATATGAAATATATGCCCTTTCGTCGGGAATCACGGGGACTGTTCCTCCCTACATTATTTGCTAAACTCTGTTTTCTTTCAATATTTTAATTTCGTCTTTTTTTCATAATATTTTCAGTTTTGTTTTGTTTCGATTTTTCAATTAGATGTAGGCAGAGATACAATAGTTTATTGTTTGACACAGAAAAAATATTAATCTATCATTGGTTTTTACATATGAATATTGAAAAAAATGAACTCAAATTCAACTCCAACTTATTTACTATAAATGTGGGTTTCTTTTCTTTTGCTTATTTTTAAAAGTTTTTTGTGAAGTTTTTTAAGAATTTAAATCATTCATCTCTACATAAAGTGTGGCTATCATAACATGTTCCCGTTGCTCTTTTTGGTTCAAACAGAGAACGCAATATAGCTTTTTCATTCCTCACGCATGCGTAACCGTGTGTGCATCTATGCATGCATGGATCATGCATGACCCAGATCAACAAAGGCATGGGAAAGGAAATCTTTTTACATTATATTTTCTATCAATCACGAGGTTCTTGATAATAGTAGGTTCTTCAACTCCACGCCAGCATACGTCAACTTTATTATCGCGCGTGGAAGCATGGAGTCTCTCCATTAATTCTCATCGCCAACTACTCACAAATGGAGGAAAATGCTCTAATATGATATCAAATGACTTTTTTTTTTTTTTTTTATTGAGTAACTTACACTAAATCAGAAAAAATAAATAACAACATGGCCACTGTATATGTATAATGAATTGAAGATACTAATTGATTTAATTATAGTGTATAGCATAACCACAATTTAAGGAGCGAAAATAAGTCAAAGGCGAGTCACACCACAACTTAAATAAATCAGACCAAACTTTATAAATTATACGTGTAACCTTGGCCCCATCCTATCAATCGTTTTCGGCAAAAACTTCAGCAAAATCTTGGTATATATTTCAAAATTTTAGTTGCTCAGCATACATTGTTTATTCATTCAAGACGTATAAACTTACAACTGAAGTTTTTTTTTTTAAAATAAATATTTACGAAGAACTAATCACATTAAAGTCTACTTTCAATAAGATATTATCAGCCCGAAAACATTTACAGGGAACTTAATTAAATAATTGACCAAATTGAAATATTACTAACCAAATATTTTGAAATACTAAAACATAATTAATTAATAAAAATTCTAACATTTTGGTTATATTCAAATCCAAATTCAGTTGCCCATTTAAAAAAAAATTTATTCTCACGTTATTCTAGTAAATTTTATTTATTTATTAAGTATTAAATGGAGATTTAAATTCAAATAATCGAAACAAAAAACACACAAGTAACTTATCTTATAGTCAATTTGTGTGTTAAGGAAAGAATCATTCCAAATTGGACATGACCTATGCTCGGAAGAGGTCAACGCTGATGCGCAGTATTATTCTGTTCTTCTTTATTTCTGTAATTTTTAATTCTAATACGTCAAGCTACATTGGTGCGCGTAAGCCTATAAATTTGAACCAAACCTCTTTGTTTATTTGTTACAAAAACCTTATTATTTTTATTTCAGAACGAGCATGTCTGTCGTTTTATACCTGTCATTACTTTAAATTATTTAGAAATGGAATTATTAAAATATTTGAAATATCTCATCAATTAAAAATGATGCAATCGTGATGCTTGCATATATGCATTTCACATTCCATGTATTCCGTCAAAAATATATCATTATTGCTAATTAATAAGAATTATTTAAAAGAAATTTGATTTGAAGAATAAATTTAGTAGCGAAAATCCTTGGAGAAATAATTTAGTGATATACTATTTTTTAGAAAATCAAATAAAGGATTTACTCTAAAAATATTAAGAGAAAAATAATTTCTCTTTTATCTTTTTTTTTTTATACATCTTTTTTTTTTTTTTTGTATACAAAGGAAAGAAAAGACAACTACAAACTAACGTGTCTGGGCTCATCTTGCCCTCGGTATCCTCAAGCAACAGCTTCTCACAACCAGCCGGAGTTCTCTCAAACCACTGAGTGTTCCAGGAGGAGCATATTTCATTAGCAGCCAACCAGTGTGCCACTTGGTTTCCTTCTCTATACACATGAACAACCTCAATCTCTCAGTCCTTCAATAACATCCCCCTGATCTTGGACACTATCAGAAAGCAAGGGTGAGAGTTAACACAACCTTCCTTAACCAGTTGGATCCCCATTAAAGAGTCACCTTCAAAAATTACCTTCTTAAACTTCTTTTCCCAAGCCCACTCCAAACCCACCAAGAGACCCCATAGTTCCGTCATCAAAACTGATTCAGGATTGAGCTTCTTAGAGTATCCCATTAGCCAGATACTTGACTCATTTCTGCACACCCCACCACAAGCCGCCCTTACACCATCACCAGAGAAGGACCCATCAAAGTTCAGCTTGACCCAACCAGCTGGGGGGGACCAACTAACCAAAATCTCCAAAAATCTGTCCACAGCTAAGCCAGCCCCAACCAGTACATCCTCGGCCAACTTGGTGTTATTGACAAATAAGGAGGCCTGGGAAAAAATTTCCAAGGGGGCAGAACCCTTTCCATCAAAAACCAACCTATTTCTGTCTTTCCAAATAAGCCAACAGACTACCCCAAAGATCAGCCTCCAATTCTTATTCCTCTTCTCCCTATTTAAGTTCCTGTGCAACCAGTACTCCAAATCATTGTTCAGGAAGGAATTCATCTCACTGTTCTGGATCCAGCAGCTCCACACTTCACGAACCCAAGGGCAATTCTGGAATACATGCACAGCCTCCTCTACATCCCCATGACACCTAGGACAAGTAGAGTTGGTTGTCATATGTCTCCTGCTTCTCTCTGCATTAGTTAAAAGTTTGTTTCCAGCCAGCAACCAGAGAAAGAATCTCACCCTTTGTGGCCCTTCCCATTTCCAAACAAAATCCCAAGTTTTAGGGTGAGTTGCAATACCAGAGTTAGAAAGACAGGTATATGCAGATTTAATTGTAAAAGAACCTGTACTGGATAGAGTCCAGATTACTCTATCAGTGCCCCCAAGTTCATTAGGAGGGTTAATGTCACCTAGGATGTCCAGAATATCTCTGGGCAGGAGAGTAGCAAGCCTGTCCCAGTCCCAATCTCTCTCCTTGACCCAATCACACACTAGCCATCTCTTCTCCTCATTAGAGATATTGGCAATGGCATGGTCTATCAATCTGCCCACAGAAGGAACCCATCTGTCCATCCAGAATAAGGTTTTGGTCCCATCTCCAACAGCTATTCTAGATCCCTCTAGAACCTGGTCCCAAGACCTTTGAATCCCTTTCCAAGCATGGGAAACATTAGCACTGTTTCTGATCACAGGAGTGAAAGATTCGTCCACCTTATATTTGTTCCTTAGAACCCTGGACCATAATTCATCCTTATTAGCCAGCAACCCAAAACCCAGCTTCATGGAGAAAGCCCTATTAACTAGCTTTTGATCTCTAAAGCCCAATCCACCCTCATTCTTCGGTTTGCAAACTTTTTTCCAGCTCACAAGATGGGTTTTTCTCTTAGCTGGGGAGGAGCCCCAAATGAAATTCCTTGTCAATTGTTCTACCTCCTTGCAAACTCCAATCGGCAGAACAGTAGCCTGCATAGAATAAGCAGGCATTGCCTCCAAGACTGCTTTAGCCAAAGTGGAGCGACCAGCCAAAGATAGGGATGTGGGATTCCAACCGGAGAGTCTCCCTTGCACTCTCTCCAACACATAGGTAAAGGTCCTTTTTGTAACCCTCTTATGGTGAAGAGGGATCCCAAGGTATTTACCCAAATCAGGGGTAATCCCTATACTCAGGGAATCACTTATCTCTTTGGCTCTCTCTCTGTACACATTCTTAGAGAAGAAAACCCTTGTTTTGTCCTTACTCACCTTCTGCCCCGAAGCACCAGCAAACAGCTTTAAAACCTGATTGATCACATGAGCCTGGTCCAAACTGGCTTCAGCACACAAGATGATATCATCAGCAAAAAATAGGTGGGAGATATGAGGACCATGCTTCCTAAGAATTATAGGCTTCCAAGCTTTAGTATCCACTGCCACATTGATGAGATGGGCCAACCTCTCCAGGCACAGCACAAACAGGTAAGGGGAAATAGGGTCCCCTTGCCTAATTCCTCTCCCAGGACAAATATTCTTAGTTTTGACTCCATTCCAAAGAAGACTCATAGAAGAAGTGGAGATGCAACTATAAATCAAGTCAATCAGTGAATCAGGAAGCCCAATTTCCTTCATAGTTTCCAAGATGAAACCCCATTCCAGCCGATCATAGGCCTTCTCCAAAGCCACCTTTATCATCATCCAACCCTTATTGCCTTTCCTAGCTCTCATTGAATGAATTACCTCTTGAGCAATAATAATATTGTCTAGCCCTTGTCTACCTTTAATGAAACTACACTGGTTTGGGGAGACAATCCTAGGCAGAATATTCCTCAATCTCTCAGTAATAATTTTTGTAATGATTTTATAAACAACATTACAAAGACTAATAGGTCTAAAGTCTTTCATATTCTCAGGGCTTTCCTTCTTGGGGACCAAGCAAATCAGAGTACCATTAATATCTCTCACTTTCTCAGGGAAATGAAAGATATCAATTACTATATTACAGACAGAATCCCTAATAATGTCCCACTGACTTTGGAAGAACAAGGCATTCAGGCCATCTGGACCTGGGGCCTTTAACTTGCCCATCCTGAAAACAGTACCTTTAATTTCCTCCTTGCTGGGAGTCTGGGCCAGAAACCTTTTCTCAACAGAAGTCAAACCAGGGAAGGAGTTCTGAACAGGAAACTCATCATCCCTATCCTCATCCGCTTTGAAAAGACCCTGATAATAGGACACTGCCATGTTCACAAGAGCTTCAGTATCAGCTACCCAATTTCCTTGTTCATCCTTTAAGGTAATTATCCTATTGTGTCTCCTCCTGCTAATAGTAGAGGAGTGGAAGAATCTGGAGTTTTTGTCCCCATATTTCAACCACTGGCATCGAGACCTTTGGTGCCAGATCAACTCCTCCTGAATTAGGATTGAATGGAGCTCCTTCCAAAGATTTTTCTGAAGGATCTCTGAGTTGTGATCAAATTTCCCATACCTGTAACTGTCCAGCCCATTAAGTCTAGCATACAGTTTATTTTTCTGTTTCATTCTCTCTTTGAACACATTCTGGTGCCACTCCTTAGCATCAGCTTCGAATCTGTCTCTAGCTAATAGCCAATTCCCTTCATTGCCCCAACTCTTTTTAACCACATCAAAGAACCTCTGATCTGTCAACCAGGCAGCCAAGAACTTAAAGCTCCTAGAATAATCTCCAGGTCTGAACTTACCATCATCACAAATAAGAATAGGCCTATGGTCAGAGCTAAAGAAAGGGAGATGAGAGGCAAACTTATCAGGCCAAGCAATATTCCAATTTTCATTTGTACAAGCTCTATCTAATCTCTCCTGGAGCCTCCCATGTTTCCAGGTAAAATCAGGCCCTTTATAGCCCAAGTCCTGGATGTCACACCTAGACAAACAAAACTGCATATCCTTCATACTGTCCCAACACACCTCCTTGCCTCCCACTTTCTCAGAAGCATGCAGGATAGAATTAAAATCTCCCAAGAGCAACCAGGGTTCCAAGATAGAATTGCTCAGAACCTCAAGCTCAGTCCAAAGCAACTTCCTTTCAAGTCTTCTAGGGCTACCATAAACAAAAGTAACCAAATCAACCTTTTTCGAATCTAGATACTTCACTCTAGTATGAATGAATTGATGATGAACCTTCAGAATCTCCATCTCCACCTTATTACCATCCCACAACAGCCATAAACCACCAGAATAACCAATTGGGTCCTGCTTAAAGAAATTGGGAAAACCCAACTTCTTAATGATCTCATCACTTCTTAGGCTACCAACTCTGGTTTCCAAGAGAGCCAAAATACTAACTTTAAAACGAAAGCTTAAGTCTCTAACTAGGGAAGGGAAGCACTTCTTCCCTACCCCTCTACAATTCCAAGACATAATAAACATAAAAATGAATAAAAGAACCTGTACAAGGGAAACCTCTGGTAGGAGAATCACTTATGTTGACCAGAACTTCGCCCCAGCAAGGAGGGGCCATCCTCATGAACCCTGGTCCTATGATCAGAGATAAGTTTGCTCAAAGTAGGATCCTCTTGAACATCCTTCATTCCAAGGATGTTACCATTGCTTCCACTCCTAGAGAGCAGCTCCGCACTATTCAGGATATTCCCTCTAATCCTGGAATTCCCTTTCCCCATACTTTCCAGCACAGAATTAGGGGACACATTCTCAGATCCACCCTTCTTCGCAGGAATCTTCAAACCAATCTTGGGTTTATCTCTCCCCTGCTTACTCCTAATCCTGTTAGAGCCACTTTCTGGACTCCTACTCTTTTATGGGGACTGGACACAACATTCACATACTCCTTACCCAAACTAGTTGGGATGGTGTCCACTTCCATAGCCAGAGTATTTCCCAACCCAGTCATAGCCTGAATGTTAATGGCCTGATCCTCCACCTTAAATTTTCCCCCTGAAATCACAGAAGGGTTGGCCACCTCCTTCAGAACCTGAACCTCTTGAGAAGGCTGATGCATTTGAGTCTCCACCACAACATTACTCTTGCTAACAGGTTTAGCTTTAAGTTTCCTACTTCTAGGATTTCTCTGAATTACCATTCAGCTACCAAAAGCTTCCTCCAGCTTCACCTCCTTGGTGTCCTTAGCCACAGTATCACACACACTCTTCTCCTGGTCTATGCTGCCTTCCACCAAAATAGGGGTTTGTTGGTTGCCCTGGGTATGATCCTCAGGACATTGGTCCCTCCTATGACCATATACACCGCATTTGAAACAAACCAGATGGAGTCCCTCATACCCAACCTGGTACACCTTCTCACCTATCACGAATCTGGGCATGAGACTCTTCCTTAGATCAATCTCCACGCAAATTCTTGCAAAACGTGCCCTCTCAGTGATGACAGCATCCCCTAGCTCATTCTTTCTAAGGGAATTACGGTCTACTTTCAAAGTACGACCAAGGATATTACCAATTCGCCATAGGTGACGAGTTGTGTATAATTCAATTGGAAGTCCAGGTATCCTAACCCACACAGCCAATTTCTTTACACTTTCATCGTACGGGTCAAAGAAAGGCCTCCAGCGTTGGACAATCACATAGTGATCATTGACAATCCAGGGGCCTTCTTCAAGGACATGACAATAGTCTTTGTCATCATGGAACCTCACAAGGAGGTATCCATTATCCAGATCAATAGATTCGAAGGAGCTTACCAGGTTCCACATCTTCTGCAACCTGGACACCAGGAACCTGAAGTTAATCCGTTTACCCAGCAATTTGATTATGAGCGCTTTTCGCCATTTCTCACAATCCTTCTTGTGTTCTTCTATGGGAAAAGAGTATCTCGGACACAGCGGATCTTCAACTTCCCTCTGCACCAAACCTTCCACAAGTTCGGCTTCCTCATCCTCCCTCTTCTGTTTAGTTAGCCAATCTTCTTCCTCGGTGTCCGATTGCCCACCATTGCCATTCAGCTTCAAGAGCTTATCCTTGTAGGAAACCGTACTACTACGAGCTCCCCCACAGGCTTCCTTTAATCTCCCCTCCAGGTTCAAAGGGGTAGGGGAGCACGAATCCGTATCCACCCCTCATTCTACTTGCATGTTCTCGTCCATGGTAGCATCATCCATCGCAGCCCCTTTGGATTTTTTCCCACCACGGGGAGTCACCACTTCCTCAGTGTTGCTGCGATCTCTCGTAGTCCTAGAAGTCTCATCCCCCGTCGGTGATTGTTGGTCACCGTCCTCCGATTCCATCTCAGCCCCAACTTGAACCAAACCCTAACAGAGAAAATATCGCGCGCGTGAATCTCACTCTCTCTCAAAAATTGATTTTCTTTATACATCTTTCTCTTTTATCTAAGTTATTACGAAAAGAAAAGAAACTGAGTTTGAAATTTTTTTTACAAATTCATTCATCAGTTTTTGTTGAGACAGTTAATATAGGACCAAAAAAAAATTGAAACTAACGCAAGCTTCTATTTTAATGTCGACGTGATTTTTTTTTTCCTGTTATGAAATGTAAATTAGAGCGTTTACTGCAAATCATTCACCTCATTTTAATTTTAATCTTTTGTATTCTCTTTAAACGGCAATTTGGATCAAAAGAATCTTGAGGGATATTGTCATGTCTGTATTGAGCAATTAGACCTAATAAAATATACTGGTAATTAAGTTCATAATTTTTTTCCCCAATTTTAGATAGATACATTTAAGACAATTTAAGGTTTAAAAAAATCATATCATTATTTTCTTTTCCTTTTATTTTCTTGCATAACTTTCAAAATAGATTATTGGAAATGGTATCGGGGAGCTCAAAATCATTTGCAAGGGATATATCTACCAACAAGTCAAATAACAAAGCACAATTAGTGGATCAATACTAATCTCAACATAAAACCTTAAGTTTATAGGTTTTTAGGTCTTTTTCAATTATATAATCATTACTTAATTTATTCTAATTAATATGGAACTTCACACTTGAATATTTGGGACATGAATGAAATAAGAAAAAAAATTCTAAATAAACGAAGAGTTTAATGTTTCTCATATTGTTGGAGATAAATATAGACATAAAAGTTCTATTTCTTTTTTCTTTTTTCTTTCTTCACATGAATACTCATGAGTTCCACACACTCTTATGTGTGTGTAGAAGATAAATTTATCTCTTGCAACATAAGAGACATTAATCCGATAAATCAATGAAGCCCTCTCGATGCCGCATACCAGAGAATCTAACTCGGAATCTTTTCCCTTCTCCATTCTCCTACATTATTTAGCCACACTCCTCTAACAAAACCCCAGAGCAACTCTTCCACCTTAGGTTCTAAAAATTCTCTCACATGAAATAATTTTAATTATTTATATACAAATTAACGATTGTGGAAATTTTATTAAGATAAACTGTGAAGAAATGATAAATATTACTTTGTATGCAAACGACCTAAACCATGTTACATGATCATCTCATATCATATCATAGGAGAAAGATTCATTTCGACAATCAATCAGTTTCATGTTCCCGCCAAAATCCTAACTCATGTGCTAGATCCGATTTTTAACCAGACCAAATTGTGGACCTTAATCGGAATCTATGTGGGGTCCACTTTGTGGAAGGTTGATTTATTTCACATATATTACTTATTTTTTAATTATATTATTTTTTATTGGGCATAGAATAAATAATGTAAGTAAAATCAGAATTTAAAAACTAATTTAATAAATAATATAGACTTCTTACAAATAAAAACTTTATATTTAGCCACGTCAATATTTTTGTCGGTGACTTAACCACAGTTAGATATATGAAGGTATTAGTAATAGTTTATGGGTTAATTGAGACAATTTTAAAGTTGGTTGTAGACTTGTAGTAATTTGTCAAAAGAGACAAAATTTAGACAATCTCTATATATTCCTCTCTCTAAAAAAATTTACTAGGAACATTAAAATAATTAATGTTATCATTAATTATTACTATCTCTACAATATTAAAATAGTCAATAATATTATTTACTATTCAAATTTATATTCAAGCTATGTAACTTATAATACCCCTGCACTTACTAAAAATATATTCTTTATATATATATATATATATATATATATATATATATATATGTGGAAAAATATTTCTCCGGCAACTTGAGATAAGTTTATCTCTGGCCATTCCAAAACGACGTCATTTTGTTTATTTATTATCTTATATTAATAGATTCATCTTTGGATGGTTATGATTTCATTTTTCTCCCTCTTCCTTCATTATCATTGATCCATCTTTGTACAGTTAGCTTGAGAAATGATAAGCCCTATATATATATATATATTGATTGTTGGAACCAGACTTGGATTTGTATAAAAGCTCGTTTAATAAAAAGGCCCCAATGTAACACCCCGTATATATCCGGTAATGTTATCATACTATCGTATTAAGCTGCGCTTAATTAAAAATGCGGAATATCTTTTTCTTTTCAATTATGAAATTATTATCATTACCAACTTGCTTATTAATCAAATTAATAAAACATTGTCTGTATGCAATTGCAATAAAACAGCTAACTGAAATACCTCATTAATTAAAATAACATAAGTATGTCTCTAGTCACGGAGCTACAACACGTAGACCAGACCAACTAGCAGTTTATATAACTCGGACTAAAAGTACTAACAACATAGTGGCATGGACAACTCTCATGCTCACCCAAATAAGGCAACAAAGCCCAACGTAAGTCTCAACATCAATAACATAATAATAATGCGGAAAACATAACCAGCATCCAATCCAGTCATGTCAGCAATACAACATAAATATCATAATCAGCTAAGCTCTGGCCTCCTGTCGCCAGAGGCATCAGTCATCATACTACCTGAACCTGAAATAAGCATTCCCCAAACGTGGGGTGAGATCTCTAAACAAGAAATCTCAGTAAGACAAGAGGTCCTCAAGGATCTTCCACCGCAAGCTCACTTACATGTGCAATATAAGTTCAAAAGCAGTTTATCATCATCAGTTCTAAAATAGTGCAATGCAACAGATAATCATGTCATGTGTGTCAATACTATTCTACTGGCCAGAGAAATGCGGGATTTATATACGTCTAATACCCACAAATAGTGCAAGATGCTACTTGCATCCACCCTGGATCACCGTCTTGTATGACGCCACATACTCAGGCTTACCGTCAAGATGGAACAACACATGCATATTAAAAGCCATTACACATAAAGCTCAACAGCATTTCAAATATTCAAATCATGTAACACAGCATGCATATAACCATACCCCCATGGAATATGGTGAAACCACAACATGGCTAAACCGAGGACACGAAAGCTTACCTTGCAAGCTAACACCCAAAGCCAAGAGTCCACAGCTCAAGTTCAACACACAGCAGATCACAATCTGATATGGACCAATAATAAATCAATAAACATGCACTACAAGCATACAACATAAAAACAATGCATTTTCATTACGTCTTACGTCTTAAGGCTTCTTACCAAGTCATAAGCCCTTAATCCTATGATTCTGACTTGCATTAATTAATTACAGAAGTTCAACTTCCTCAAACTAGGGTTCACAAACCCAAAGATCAGTTCTGGATGAACAATATGCTACTGTTCCTCGCAAGCCCAGAATATCCGAATATTCCTCGGGGGTATATCCGGATATCCAATATCCGGATATTTCTCTTGCAATATCCGGATATCCAATATCCGGATATCCAGATCCCCATATCCGGATATCCAATATCCGGATATTTTACGAGCAGATATCCGGATATTTCGCGACAGAATGCAGTTTCTGCATTTCGCGAAGATATCCTTCCAAGTTTCCATTTTTAACACTTAAACACGTTAAAGCATGCATTTTTATACCCTCATAGGTTTACATACCAGTTGGTTACTTGCTTAACCCATTAACATGCAAAGACATCACCTTTAACCCATAAAAACCCATGATCAAGGTTGTAAACTCACCAAGGTTCAAAACAGAGGCAAAAGAGCTACTCTTGGAGCTCACAACCAGCTCCCAAGGTTTAGACTTGAACACCAAATGAAAATGCCTTCACAAAGGTTGGTTCTTTCACACCAAAGGTCACCACTTTGACCTCAAAATGCCATGACCATGGCTCAACTACACCAACTCTCAAAGTCAGCACCCAAAGGCCCTCAAGACAACCCACCAACTTAGAAATGGAGCTCCCAACACACTCACCCAAGTATTTCCCACTCACCCAAGGTGTTTTGGAGAAGAAACCAAGGAGAAAGGAAGCTCCTTGGCTCACAACAATGGAGGAGAAGGTGGCAAGATGGTGGCTGACTCAAGACTCAGCAAAACTCACGTAGGAGGCAACAATTTATGACCTAGGATCATGTGCACTAAGCTTATATAGTCACTTAACTAATTAACACACAGTATTAACTTTAATTGCTATGCTTAGCATTTTAATCCCAAACTCAGGATTCTTAACCTACTCAAAATTACAAGAATTATCATATTTTTTCTTATATTTTTCCGAGCACCTTTCTGGTACGCGCTTTTCATAGCTAGTACTAGTTTCTGGCACCAGTTCTTAT
Organism: Gastrolobium bilobum; assembly: GCF_033153095.1. Taxonomy (NCBI): domain Eukaryota; kingdom Viridiplantae; phylum Streptophyta; class Magnoliopsida; order Fabales; family Fabaceae; genus Gastrolobium; species Gastrolobium bilobum. The sequence goes on along the minus strand of NW_026895589.1, from coordinate 135,944 downwards.
TATTTTGACTTGAAACTCGTTTTACAAGTCCTACATATTATTCTAGTAATTATCATGCACTTATTATAATTTTTCAGGATACTTTTTCGGTACGCATTTATACCGACTAGCAGAACCGGTATCTGTACTTTTCTTCCGAAAAGTGACTTTCAGAATTATTACTCACTTACTATAATTATTAGAGCCTTGTAATAATTATTAGGGTCAATTATGGAATTATCTCAGTAAACTCACAATTAACTGATTAATTTCCTTAATTAACGGTGCGGGTTCTTACACCCAGGCTCCAATTCAAAAGCTCGGCCTTAGAGCCTCTCAGGCTGGCCTAATATATTAATTTTTTTTATTTTATATTTTTTATACTACTTGTAATAGCCCTCTCTCTCTCCTCAATCCATTTCATCTTATTTTATTAATTAAACAGACTTTCTGAATGATTTTATTTTTATTTATGCTGTTTGGATATACATTAAATTTATGAATATTTATGGAATTATTAGTGCTGTTGATTGTATATTTTGTTTGGATAAATTTTTGTTGTCTTATTCTTTTTAAACAGGCTAAAAGGCTAAACTAGGCTTTTATTTTTTATAAATAAGACAGGCCATAAGCTGAAATTATATTCATAACAGGTAACAGGCTTGGTCAGGCTGACACATTTAAACATAGGCTTAGCCGTTTAAGACCAAAGCTCGGCTCGGCCCGTTAACACCCCTACTGACAGAGTTATCAACGGATAAAGGCATTGGTGAAATGTTATAAAAACCGGACCGATCGGAAACTGGTGAACTGGTCATGTAACTGGTTCAATTTTCATATGGGATCGGCCATGTTACAGAATCGGTGCGACCCGGCCGGTTTTCATAAAAACCAATGACCCGGTCGGTTCAACCGGTGACCCGGCCCGGTCTATAAAAAAAAACTAATTTATTTTCATAAATTAATGTCTTTTTTTTTACTCTCAAACACAAATGATTTATTTTCTTTTGAAATATTTGAGTGATTTGTAGCTTATTAACTTACATAGATTATGTACCTACAACACTAATATTATCTTGATTATACAATATGCAGATAATTTTGATTTGATTTATAGTTAGAGATGGGAGTGTAAATGGGCCAGGCTGGCCTGACCTGACCTACGTTGAGCCTGGCCTACCCAGCCTACGTTGAAACGTAAAATAAGCTTAGGCTTATAAGAAAGCTTTTTTAACAAGTAGGCCATAGGCCAATTTTGTCAAGCCTGGCCTAAAGCCTTGTTGGCTGACCTATTTAATTTTTTAAAATAATATAATATATTTATTTTAGGTGGCAATCAGTACCAACCCTAAATTATTTTGTGCAACGCCGCTTCTCCCTTATCTGAGCTTCGTCTTTGTAGAGCTTTGCTCAGTATATTTTTATAGTTATTTTTTTTACTATTGTAAAAATTTTAATGCTCACTAGTGAAATTTATATCTCGTGTAAAAAAATGCAGCAATTTATGAACACGTTAATGACTTGTAATGTCAAGCGAATATTTTAAAAATTGTTAAAAATATTTTTAAAAATACATCACTAGGGAGGCCTACAAGGCCTGTAGGCCATATAAGGCTCTCTAATTTTTAAAAATATGTCAGGCTTGGCCTATAAATAAAGCCTTCAGTAGGCAATAGGCCAGATAAGCTGAATATTTTTTTATGTAGGCTTAGGCCAGGAAGGCCAAAGCCCGGCCCAGCCTGGTCCATTTACACCCCTATTAGAGATGTCGTTTACTGAAACTGAAACCCTAGTACCACAAATATTATATGTTTGATTGATCTTTTGTTGGATAATGATGTGTAATTTATTATTTTCATATTAAAATATTTGAAATTGGTATAATTTTTTACAAGTATTTAAGTATATTTATAGTTTTTTTAATATAAACTGTGATTTACATATACTTACCGGGTCATGCAGTTGAACCAGTAACCCACTGGTTAAACAGTAACCCAATGATCCAGTACTTCGATCGGATCAATAACCGAGCCGGATTTAATAACATTGGGTGAAACAACTCGGTAGACCCGTGCCTGATAGCTGTTACGGAGTACGTATTTTTTTTATTAAAAATAAAAAAATGAAGTCTCATTCACCATTAAAAAGTGGACGAAATAAATAAAATTAAGTATGCTTATTTTTATTTTAACAATAATATATTGTGTCTTTAGTATTATAGGAAAACGGAAACATATTTTCTCCGACGGCGTCAATCATTAATCATAAAGTTGTTGAAGGATATTTCGTTCATCAAAAGTTTTTTTAGAGTAAATATCATTTTTGGTTCTCAGCAAATTTTACGATGCTCGCTTTAGTCTCTAGCAAATAAAAAGGTCCATCGTGGTCCTTAAGAAATTCAAAATGGACCTATTTTAGTCTTTTTAGGGACTAATATGAGTCTTTTTTGAATTTGTGAGGGATCACGATTTCAACTAAATGGGTCCATTTTGAATTTCTTAGGGGCCACGATGAGCCTTTTTATTTGCTAGGGACTAAAACAGGCATCGTGAAATTTGCTGAGGACCAAAAAGAATATTTACTCTTTTTTTTAAAAAAAAGAAGTGTTTATATATTTACTAAAATAAAATAAAAATTGAAAATGTATCGTTACCAATGGGAGCATACATTGGTAATTTAAATATTCTAGTAACTTTAACATTTACTTGCCATGCATCTCTAGGTAATTTTTTTCCCCTAATTTCTTTCTCTTCATAGTTACTTCAAGGAGATATAGGTAAAGTGTAAATATGTTAGGCTAGACTAGGCTTTGGCTTAAATAGGCTATGCTTGTGCAAAAAACATTGGGTATGGCAGGGCCTATTAGCCTGTGTAGGCCCCAAATTACAAGTCTGGTCTGACTTATATTTAAAAAAATAAAAGCTTTGGCCTAGGCCTGTTAGCCTGTTTAAGCCTATTAAACATTCAATAATTAAAAGAATAACTAAAATAATATTATTTTATTATTCAAAATTATTAAAATAATAATTTTATTTATTATATTTCAAATAAATAATATGATATAGGTCAGCTTGTAACTTATAGGCCCGCCATGTACAAAAAATCATATGGCCTATTTTCTAAATAAGCTTTTTTAAAAGTCTAGGCCTGTTCTATTTTACTATTTATAATAGGCCAAGTCTGGCCTAATATAGGCTAGGCCATAGGCCCCTGTATGCCGGCCTAGCCCATTTACACCCCTAGATATAGGTACACTGGCGGACCCAAGTGCGGACATAAAAAATTTTATTTCAGTTTTTTTTTTTTTTTTGGTTGCAGGTCCTTATTTGTCTCCTGGTTCAATATATATTTAGGAGTAAATACCATTTTAAGTCTCTAACAAAAAATATGGTCCCCATTTTAGTCCCTTACAAAAAAAAATTAGTCTCGAGGTCCCTAAAAAATTTAAAGTGGATCAATTTAGTTAAAATCGTGGTCCCTCACAAATTCAAAAAAGACCTACATTAGTCCTTCAAAAAGACCAAAATGGGTCCACTTTGAATTTCATAGGGATCAGGTGACTAATTTTTTTTATAATGGACTAAAGTGGGGACCGAATTTTTTGTTAGGGACCAAAAAAGATATTTATTCTTATATTAGTTAGCAAGATAGCAACATACAAAGATGATTAAAACAACGTAGCAACGCAGATTGATTAGAGAGAAAACTTATTCTTCCTCCCCTGTCATGTACCCATTAATCTCATGCTCTCTTCATCATTTGTTTCCTTTTTCATTTTTATAAAAAGAGATGATTGATTGCAGGTCTGACATTCTCGACTAGAGACGAGGCATTCACTGTGATTTTGCTTGCCTTCTGTATAGGTAGTGTTGACTTTTTTATTCACCAATATAAAATAGAATGATGATGTATATATTCTCATATTTGTTTTGGAGGATTGGTAAGATTTAGGGTGGAAATAATTGGTCAAACTATTGCCTGCAGCTTGTTATGAAGTAACTAGATTATGAGCTAGTTCAAGCATTAATTTAATTTTTTTTTACAAAAAAAATATTTCGTGAGCACCGCCTCCGAACCCCATCACTAAATGTATGGACTTAAAAAAAAAATTCTGAGTGCCTCACTATATATATAGGTATATGCCTATTTTACATGTACTGTGCAAATACCTATGAAGATGTGTTTGCTTGCTTTGAAAACGGCACTGTTACGTTATTGACTCTCGTAGTACCAACATTTGAACCTGCACCATCATGGAATTGTTCTACAACGATTACCACATTGACCAGGAATGCTAGTACGTTATTGACTCTACTATAGCGTTGTACTTGTCACTATCTAAATTATTTTTTGCCACTGGTTATATTGTCTCTAACCCAATGTTATCGTCGAGGAATAGTTGCTAACTAGGTTTATTTTTTTTATAAACCAGTGTATTCTCTCCACGAGAAGAAGAATTATTTTAGTGCTCTCAAAGCACATTTCATTTAGCGGGACGGAGGAAAGAGGAGAAAATTTGTTGTCCTCCAAATGTCTCCCCCTTAGTGAAAGCTCCATCATAAACCTGGATCACTTAAAAAAATATTTTAAGAGAGACAATTTTATTCGGAACAGGTTTAGAATTAAAACTTTAAACTTCTCATAAAAATGGTATTGGAGAAGATCGAACATATGCTCTCATCTCCACCTACTGAGCTGTAATACGTTAATTAAACTATCGTTATTTGGTGCTAGGTTGATTTTTTATATCTCTATAACATTCTGATTTTAGAATTTCATGCCATACTATCATTAAGTTACGTTATCTATTAAGTTATGTATTCCTACTTTGAGTTAATGAATTCTAAAATGTTTCAAAATTTAAAACTGAGAATTTTATTTTTTTTATTGACATTTAATAATTGTTAATAATTATTAATTGATATCATTAGACATTATTTGGAATTGGGCATATTTTGGAGCGACATGATATTAACGTCTACATAAATTCTTTGCAGAATTATATTGGTAGACCTTCTCTGATCTGGGGTTAGGTCTACATTCTAAACTCACCTCCTTCGGCATCCAAACTTAAGAAATATATATGTCAGCTTCAGTACACACTTTTCATAACAAATTAAATGACATTATTTGGAGATATTGTTGACTCATGCAACTACGCATCCAATAAGTTTACCAAAATATGTAACATAATTTGCCAATATTAATCATTGACAAGTTATAATGGGACCACTCAATTTCTTTGGTTTGATGGTAAAAGAAAAAAAGCCTGATTGAATCTTTAGGTATAAAAATAGTTGACATGCAATTGATTCAATTTTGAAGTAGAACCAAAGCAATTTCTGGGACGCAGGTGGTGCAAAATTTAATATTAGTATAACTAATTTAATGTAAATCTAACTAAAATGCTTGGTCTCGTTTTCCATTCAGGAGATGCGACTTCCCCATCAACAAGTAGGTCCACCCTGCGACTCATAATGGTTAATGTTGTGGGGATTCTATTTCTTTTTTAATTTTTCCCCTTCTTTAATACCAAAAGATAATAAATTTCATGTGGAGAATAAATCAAAAGAAAACTAAATTTAAAACAAGAACCAAAATGAGGTACATAGTAAAAATTACATTAATTACAAGAAGTTGATAAAGAAAGTAGTTTAAAATTATAATTGATGAATTATTATAGACGAACCAGACTCCATACGAATTAAGAATAACACATTGTATGTTATGAACCAGACTAACTTACCTTGTGCTAGCCCCAACAAACCCTGATCGATAGTTGCATTAAAATTTTAAAATTCAACAAAGCACGCATTGCATGCACTAATCACAGTGATGTGTGATGGGTAATGTGAATTCCATACTGTGGGAGATTGAGGCCACCCCAGGTCCAACTCCATCAGCTACCCAAAGACCCACGACACTATTTATACTTGAAAGCCCAGCATTTTTCCTCATACATATATCAATACTTTATTTTGAACTAGGGGTAGGCCCTGCGACTTCCATCATTGGTCATTTTCATATAATACTCAAAGGGATTTGCATTTATCATTTCACATGACACTAGAAAGTTTCCTACACACACAATATTTTGTGGGACTCACACTTTTGAAGCAAAAAAAAAAAATTTATAGCACGCAAAACGAATCTCTATAACATTACACAATCACTTTTCCTACAACATAACTCTTATAAAACTCATACCCAAAACGGGTTGATGTATTTTTATATTTATCATGTTGCATAGATTGTTTTGTTTTATATAACACATAAATAAAAAAATAGATGAGACCTCTAAAGAAAAAAAGAAAAAAGTAAGCCTATCCACTTTTTGTGTAAACTATCTCATATAACATAATAAACATATTTCTCTTTTTAGAAATGGATTAAAAAGATTGACCCGACAAGTTGATTGGTCAACTGACTTAGGGCTCGTTTGGAAGGGCTTTTTTTTTCTCCAAAAGTTACTTTTTTTCTTAATAAAAAGTACTTCTCATTTTTAGTTTGTTTGGATGTCTCTTTTTAAAAAAGCAGAAGTCACAAAAAAGTCAAAAATTTACTTTTTTTCAGAAGCTAAAAATTTTAACTTCTAGAAAAAACAGAAGTCAAAAGCCAAATATTTTTATAAAAATATAAATAATTTTAACTTTTGTAAAAAGTACTTCTAAAATAAAAAAGAGATAAAAGTTACTTTTTTAATAAGCTTAATAAAAACTTTAAAATAAATCTCACTACACAAGTCAAAAGTATCAAAATACATAATGTAAGAGAATTAGGCCCTGGTTGATTCCTATTTTCAAAAACTGTTTTTAAATTTTAAAACAAAAAATTTAAAAAATCTGTTTGGAAAGGATTGTTTTGCAAAATGATTTTCAAAACAATGATTGTTTTTTAGTTTTAAAAACTAAAAAGCCAAAACAACTTACGGGTGTTCTATGCAGTTTTCTGATTTTTTAGTTTTTATGGTGGCATTTTCGTAAATAGCAATATTTATTAATGGCAATTTTGTAAATTTAAAGACTCAAAACAATAACTTTACGGTGGCATATTTGTAATTCTGAAACTTTATTAATGATATTTTTGTAAATAATTACAACTTTTTTATAACTTAAGTTTAACTACACTCAAACAAGTTTTTTTGTTTTTCTACTCTCAAAATCAATTTTTAAAATTCATATTCAAAACAGTTTTTGAAAACAAAAAAACAAAAACACCCCATACTTACAAAGTTTCAACTACAATTAGAAACATTATAGTTAGATAATTTTTTTCCATTAAAGTAGTTACATTCCGTTACAAAGCAATGATTTTCAACTTATAGATTAAAATAAAACTAATAGTTAGAGATTCGTGTAAGAGTTTCTCGTATGGCAATATTAAATAATCTTTATATATATATATATATATATATATATATATATATATATAGATAAAATTATATTTAAAGTTGTTGTACGTACAGCAATGACAAGTGTATGGTTATGATTCCTCATATTTAATGTTTTCACATTTTGTATGGATATAATTAACCATATTAAATGCTTTGAACTATATATATATATATATATATATATATATATATATATATATATATATATATATATATATATATATATATAAAAGGACATGATCATTTGACACTAGTATTAAATTAAAAAGTTTAACTCCCTATCTGAATTCTTGATTTTCGTCAATCTAATGGTTATAATTTATTCGTAATTAATAAGTAATTAATAGTGTAACCCAATAAATAATAATCATAAGATTCAAGAAAATCAACGGTTGAAATTTAATATTAAACTTTTTAGTTTGATATCTAATCTTAACATATGATTTTCTTCAATCCAACGATTATAATTTATTGAGTCACACTTATTAATTAATTATTATTTTATAATTCTCAATAATTTAGGGTGTGCATGACAACCATTCTGTTCCCTGACACTATTTCTGAAAAGAAACAATTCTTTTCTATTTCTGTGCCTTAGAATAATTTTTGAGAAAAAAAATGTGTTTGATAACATGTTTTATTTTTATTCCGAGAATGATTATTGTGTTTGATAACACAACAAATAATATAATAAAAAAATAATTCTTATTAAACATAAAAAAATTTGGATCATCACTTTCCTTTCTATATGGTGGTGGTGGCGGCAGTGGTAGCAACGTGGTGGTGGTAATGGTGGTGATGGTGGTGGCATAGTAGTGGTGGCGACGACGGCGGTAGAGGTGACAATAGTGGCTGCGACGATGTTGGTAGTGGTGGTGATGGTGATGGTGGTTGTGTGGTAGTGATGGTGGTGGTGATGGCAACGTGGTGGCGTGGTGATAGTAGTGGTGGTGGTCACGGCAATGGTTGTGGTGATGGTAGTGGCGGCGGTGGTAATGGTGGTGGTGGTGACAGCAGTGGCTGCAACAACGGTGGTGGTGATGGTGGCGGTGGTGGTAGTGGTGGTGGTGGCGTGGTAGTGGTTGCAGCGGCGGTGATGGTGACAACATTAACGATAATGGCTGCGACGATGATGGCGGTGGTTGGTGGTGGTGGTGGTGGCGGTGGCGTGGTGATGGTGATGGCATGGTGGTGGTGGTGACGACAGTGGCTGAGGCTATGGTAGTCGTGGTTGGTGACGGTGGTTGTAGTGGTAGCGATGGTGGTATAGTGGTGGTGGCGGCTGTGGTTGCGTTGATGGTTGTGGTGGTTGGTGGCGGTGGTAGAGATGGTGGTGGCGATGATGATTGTAGTGGTGGTGGCATGGTGGTAGTGATGGGTGGAGGCAGTGGTGATAGTGACAATGGCATCGTGACAGTGGTGGTGGCGACGACGACATTAATGATACGACGATGGCAAGGGTCGTGTCGAGATGATGGTGATGATGGTAGAGGTGGAGAGTGATGGAGAAAGACAAGTGTTTCTCATTTTGTGCCCGAAAATAAAAAAACAAAAAAAAAATTATTCTTTTTTCTGTTCCCTAGCACAAAAACTAAATCACTTTAGCTTGGGAACAAAAAAACAAAACGGTTTTACCAAACGAGTTTTCTATCCATTTTTGTTCCGAGGAACAAAAATTAAAAAAAAAATTCGGGAAGGTTGTCATGCACACCTTTATAATCTTTAGATTAGCAGAAATTAACGGTTAAAATTTAGTATCGAATTTTTTAGTTTGATATATTGCCAAAGAATCTTTTTTTTTTTTTTGAAAATATTTTGCCAAAGAATCTTGTATATATATATATATATATATATATATGGTTATATTTATCTCATTCAACATGAGATAATTCAATTTTCTACACACACATAACAAATGTGGGTCCTACCTCTATTTTTTCTCTTTCAAATTATTTGTGGGTCCTTTTTATAATTTTGTATCACTTACATGAGGTAATCTATCTCCATCAACATAAGAAAAATATTTCTCATATATATATATATATATATATATAATTTTTTAATTTAATAATATTTTAAATACAGACCAATAGAAATGGGTGAATAGTGAGGAATTTGAATAAATTTAGAAGAGATTTGAATTTCAAATTTGAGTGCCACAGTTACATTTAAAAAATAATATTATATCAGTGTTGCAAAAATCGTTTCGAATAGGCCAGTTGATTTGGAAACTAGACTCTGCACCTATCTCATTCAAGCATGTAACCAGTTGATTTGCAAATTTCCTTAATTTTTTTTATGTACTTAGAAAAAATTAAAATGCAAAAAACTACTCTTTTGATATTTTGATAATAGTTTTTATGATTTTAATTTTAATAATTAACCTTGAATAAAAATTTGATATGTTATACGTAGTCTTTTGTATTTTTTTTATTTTAACAATTAAATATCTTAAACTTTTAATTTATGACAAATATCTATCTTAAAATTTAATTTTGTCTTTTTAGATTATTATTAATTGAAGGACCAAACATGGGACCTAAAAAACTGAAAGTCCTTGTATTAAAAAAAAAAAAAAAAACTGAAAGTCCAACCAAACTGGACCATGATAATCCCAGTTTAAATAATAGGTCACCATGTCTTCGGGCCCAATAATATAACAGGATTCAGTAATCCTTCTTAGTAAGAAAATGGTTGGGGCGCGGCTGCTTACCAAATCTGTTTTCTTTAATGAAGAGTTTAACAATGTGGTCACTACATATACAAGTGCTAATGGAAAGTTTACCATAAGCAGAAAGAAAATGTCTAATAAGCTAATTAAAACCTTCAAATAGTCGAACGTTTCACTACCAGTTTTTTATTCTTAGCAGAATGAAATATAAAGGATGTAGGTTTAGTGTACTTTGTTAGTCTTAATTTATACTTAATTTAGTAGTAATTTTCCTTTTGTTTTTGGGTTGATTTTGTCTAAGTGCAGATAAAAGTGGGCTGAAATTAATGAAATAAGCCCAAGTGGTAAAAAAAGGAATTTTAACTTTTCACTGATCTTTTTCACCCTTTTATCACAGAAAAGGACACTTGGCAAAGAAAAGAAGGAAGATGAGATGAGATGGAAAATTTGCACCCGTTGGATACTCCTTGGATCTAAGGGACAACATGTGTCGAAGCTAGTGGAAGAAAAGTCAGAAGTCTCTTTTAATAAAGAGGGGGAACGCATATAAGAGAGTTTTTTTTTTGTTTTAAGAGAACTGAGTTTTAGTTTTTCATTGTAATCAGATTTTCACATTGAGCGATTAGTTTTTAGTGTTCTTGGAGACGAATGCACAAGAACACCACTCTTGAAGGGATTCAAGAAGTCCAACTTTCAGTGAAGTTCGTGGTTTTATATCTCTGTTCTTAAGCTTTCCTTAGTATTACATTTCGAATTTGTGAAGAACCTTCTCGGTCTGTTACTTCTACTTTTACTATTTCTTTCCTTTGAGAATAAAGATCATGTTTACTGTTAATTCAAATTTCATTTTTGCTTTATTTTTCAACATGCATTGCTAAATCTTTTTTCTAGAATTCTGATGGAGATGATGAGTACCCATTAATAATCTGAACAGCTGTGCATGTTCTTGATGTTTGAGTAGTGAATATTTTTTGGTTTAAGTTCCATGGGAATGGGCTTAAAGATTCTTGCATGAACTGATATTGGGAAATTTTAGTTTATGTTCTTCATTAATTCAAGTTTTTTTAGATTAGGAATAATCTAGGAAAGAATTTGATTACAAGTCATCAGTGAAATGATTCAAGATTAAGGGATTAATGTGAATCATTTCACAAACTAAATTTGGGAAAGTTTAGTGGGGTTCTACAAAAGTCAGATTTCATCAATTTTAGGTGCTACAGCAGTTAAAACGCAGACATGCAATATTCAAGGAAAAATCATCAAAGTCAGAATTCTAGATTTCTTAATATTCATTTTTACTCTTATAAAAGTGATCTTGCTGTTCTTAATATAGTTTACAATTCAGAAAATCCAATTTTCATTGAAAAAGAATAACCGAAGGAAACGAATTTTTCGTTCCCAGAGAAGGATAACTCTTTCATCTTTTGAAAAATACTGCCAACAAAATGGCGCCGTTGTCGGGGAACGGTGCATGATTTAGTTTCTTTTTTGTAGTTCTTTATTTCGTTTCTTGAATTTCTGATTCTGTTATATTTTTAATTTTTGACAAGTTTTGAATTCTTTTTAATTCTTGCAGTTTACTGATTCTGAACGTAAAAAAAAAAACAGCACTGTTACAGTAATTCTGAACGTTCTGCAAGAACCAGATTGACAAAGGAAGTGATTGATTACTACACTATGGCAGACGACAACAGCTCAATCCATGGGAACAATGAAAATGGGAATGGAAATGCCATGATCCCAGTGATTGAAGAGCTGCCCGTAATGGAGTATGCAATTCCATCTCTCGATGGGGTGATCCCAGGCATAGTTCAACCAGAATTAGAAGCAAATTTCGATTTGAAGCCAGGGATGGTGCAGCTCCTTCAATCGATTACCCAATATCATTGAATGCCTCATGAAGATCCACATAGGCACATCACAAAGTTTATGAAGATTTCAGACACCTTCTCTGTTCCTGGTGTTTCCAATGAGGCCATGAGAATGAAACTCTTCCCTTACTCTTTGGGAGGAGCAGCAGAGGATTGGATAGAGAATTTGCCATCTAATTTCATAACTATGTGGAAGGAGTTGGGAGAGTCTTTTCTTATGAAGTTCTTCCCTCCCACAATGGTTTGTGATTTACGTGACAACATCACTGGCTTCAGACAGTGTGCTGAAGAGTCTCTCCATGAAGCCTGGACTAGATACAAAAGGATGTTGAGGAAGTGTCCAACTCATGGACTGCCTAATTGGGCAATTATTCAAATTTTCTACAGAGGTTTGAGTTTGCAAGGGAGATCCAATTTAGATTCCACTGCTGGAGGTGCTTTTCTGCTCAAGAAGTACACTGATGCTTACAATATTCTTGAGGTGATCAGTGTAAACAATTGTCAATGGCCGCTTGATAGAGTTGATCAACCAAAAAGGGAAGCTGACATTCATGAAGTGACAGCAACCACCTCCATGGCAGCTGAACTTGCTGCCTTAAACAACACAGTGAAGAATCTTACCAAGGTGGTGGTAGACTCTAAGCAGCCAGCACCTGCTCAAGTAGCTGCTACAGCACTTATCTGCTCCCTATGCTATGGGCCACATGCATTTGAGGAATGCCCCAACAACCCCCCACATCAGTTCTTTATGTGGGAGAGATCAATCGTGGCTACAACAACTGCAACCAATACAACCAACCCAGATGGCAGAATCAAGGTGGCCAATTTGGCCAGAATCAATGCCATGGATACAACTACAATGCTAGAAATAAAGCACCTAGTCAAAGCTTCCAGGGAGGACAACAACCATTTCAGCCATCAAAGATGCCATTTCCTCCTGGATTCAGCCAATCTTTTCCTGCAGACCAAAATAAACAAGGGAATGCAGAAGCTCACCCACCTCTTGAGCAGTGGATGAAGGACTATGCTGCAAAGAATGATCATGCTGTGCAAAATCAGGCAGCTCTACTCCAAAGTCATAGTGCTATGTTAAAAAGCATTGTGACACAAATAGGTTAGCTTGCTGCAGCACTCAGTGGCAGACCATTGGGAACACTCCTTAGTGATACAAAATTACCAAGGAGAGATGGAAAAGAAACATGTAAGGCTCTCCAACTGAGGAATGGCAGAGAAGTGGACCAACCAGAACCTGTTGTAAGGCCTTCTACCTTGAGGAAGTTGATGGAGAAAGAAGGACAACAAGTGGACAACACTGCTACAGCAACTACACCTCAAAAAGATGATAATGGGGAAGAAAATGCTTCTGAACCAGAAAGGGCAGAGCAAAGATCAAAGGATTCTGATAAGCTTGTGCAGAATAAAGAAGCCTCTCAACCACTCTCTAAGGCAAAACAGGTTCCTTTTCCTCAAAGACTCCAAAAACAGCATCAAGAGCAGCTCACCACACAAAAAGGACAAATTTTCAAGCTCCACCAGTTTAATAGGGAGCTTATGCAATACCTAATGGAGGCCAAAAAGCGTGATGGATCAACTTTTGAATTTGTGTGCCCACATGAAATCTACCCTGAGATACCCAGTACACTCATTCAAGACCCATTCACTGGACCATCTACTGCACGGGCAAAAGCTGGACAACATTTTCATATGGACATAGAAGGTTCTTCAGAAGAGCAATAGCTTCTTAGTCATACAAGACCATTTTCATGGTCTCACAGGTTTTATGATCATTCTTACTTATACTCTAATTTACCATTTCATTACCTGATATATTATAGTGCAATATTGTGAATTTTTCATTAAATTGCATGCTTTTTCCAATCATGTGATCTTTCCCCTGTTTTCTTTGCTGTGAGGACACAACTGATTTTTAAGTTTGGGGTGGGTATACATGTTGAGTTTGAGAAAAAGAGCAAATTTTTGAATTTTTTTGAACTTTAGCAACTTTATTTTTCTGATTTATCTATGCAGGGCAGCCATTAATATGAACTCAGATTTATTTGTCTTTGATGTCTTGTCATAAGAGTATTCAATTTCATTCTGATTCCTTAATTAAGCACACATTAACAGTGTTACCTTCCATAAAAAGGTTACCACATAGCTTAGCTTAGTCAATGCTTATATCATTGGATATTTTCCTTTGTAAGGATTTGAACCTAAACACATGATTTTTCTTGTTGAGTGGTCACTCTGCATTGGTGTTCTTGATTTAAAAATATCCTAGACAATTGGTTAGTACATTTCCACGTGATAAAGGCACTTGTTTGTGATTGAAAAGCCTAGAGCCAAATAGCCTACCTTGTATTTCAATTTAATCCTTTGCAACCCCATTTGAGCCTAAGCCTTTTCTTTCATGATGTATAACCTGTATAGTAGCAGCCAAATCCCATTTCCTACCATGTTTTGGAAGCCTTAGTATTTAATTAATTTTCCCTAGGCTAAAAAGACTTGAATAGTCAAGAATGGCAGGAAGAAGCCAGCTAAAAAAAAATCAAGTAGAAAGGAAAAGGAGAAAGAACCCCTAGTGGCAAAACAAAATAAAAGGGGGTGTAAAAAATTTTGATAAAAATGAAGGATGCAAGTGATAAAATTGAAAAGAAAAGAAAGGTTGGTAGTATAAAAAAAAGGGGCAGAAAAGAGTGTGATAAATAAAAAAGGAAAAGAAGCAACTTCTTCCTGTCAATGAAAAAAAATAAGTCTTGTAAGTCTATTGAAGATTAATTAAACACTTTAAGGCCATCCATAGTTAGCAAAGTGACTTGAAAAACAAAAGACCAAACCTAGCCCCATTACAAGCCTAAAAGACCTTTTGATGGAAATGGAAAATTAGACATTAAGTGTCTAGGTAAAATTTAAGTTAGGATACAACAATGAAGAGCTGATGATGAGTGACTAACCTCTTAAATAAAATGAGAGAAAAATATAGAGGGGAAGAGACCAGTGAGGAATTCTTTGATTAAGCATTGTCTGATATAAGTTATGTGTGTAATTATTTGTTATGAATTATAACACTGATTTTTGTTTGTTTAATTGATAAGTTAGTTTGAATTGAATCACTGATATGACATAGATATTAATTGGCAATATAGCTGATTCAAATTGGTGGCTGTGATGTATAATGATAAATGGAAAAATAAAGTGTCTAAACACTGTTTCGATTGACTGATAAACTGAAATGGTGAAAAGGAAATTAACTGACAATTGCCTAAGTTTGGGGTATTTTGTTAGTCTTAATTTATACTTAATTTAGTAGTAATTTTCCTTTTGTTTTTGGGCTGATTTTGTCTAAGTGCAATTAAAAGTGGGCTGAAATTAATGAAATAAGCCCAAGTGGTAAAAAAAGGGTAGAAAAAGGAATTTTAACTTTTCACTGATCTTTTTCACCTTTGTATCACAGAAAAGGACACTTGGAAAAGAAATGAAGGAAGATGCGATGAGATGGAAAATTTGCACCCGTTGGATACTCCCTGGATCTAAGGGACAACATGTGTTGAAGCTAGTGGAAGAAAAGTCAGAAGTCTCTTTTAATAAAGAGGGGGAACACATATAAGAGAGTTTTTTTTTGTTTTAAGAGAACTGAGTTTTAGTTTTTCATTGTAATCAGATTTTCACATTGAGCGATTAGTTTTTAGTGTTCTTGGAGACGAATGCACAAGGAAGAACAGCACTCTTGAAGGGATTCAAGAAGTCCAACTTTCAGTGCAGTTCGTGGTTTTATGTCTCTGTTCTTAAGCTTTCCTTAGTATTCCATTTCGAATTTGTGAAGAACCTTCTCGGTCTGTTACTTCTACTTTTACTATTTCTTTCCTTTGAGAATAAAGATCGTGTTTACTGTTAATTCAAATTTCATTTTTGCTTTATTTTTCAACATGCATTGCTAAATCTTTTTTCTAGAATTCTGATGGAGATGATGAGTACCCATTAATAATCTGAACAGCTGTGCATGTTCTTGATGTTTGAGTAGTGAATATTTTTTGGTTTAAGTTCCATGGGAATGGGCTTAAAGATTCTTGCATGAACTGATATTGGGAAATTTTAGTTTATGTTCTTCATTAATTCAAGTTTTTTTAGATTAGGAATAATCTAGGAAAGAATTTGATTACAAGTCATCAGTGAAATGATTCAAGATTAAGGGATTAATGTGAATCATTTCACAAACTAAATTTGGGAAAGTTTAGTGGGGTTCTACAAAAGTCAAATTTCGTCAATTTTAGGTGCTACAGTAGTTAAAATGCAGACATGCAACAATCAGGGAAAAATCATCAAAGTTAGAATTCTAGATTTCTTAATATTCATTTTTACTCTTATAGAAGTGATCTTGCTGTTCTTAATATAGTTTACAATTCAAAAAATCCAATTTTCATTGAAAAAGAATCACCGAAGGAAACCGAATTTCCCGTTCCCAGAGAACGATAACTCTTTCATCTTTTGAAAAATACTACCAACATACTTTAAAACAAAGGTCGACTATCATTTAGAGTTACCATTATTAGGGGAAAAATGGAGAAATATAGTGGAAGAGTATCATTTAGAGTTATCATTTAGGTTTAGGATGTGTTTGGTACAAGTTATCTTCAAATATTGCTAGGCATCTCAAAGTGGGTAAATAGCTTCTCCATGTTTGGTATAAGTTATCAAAAAAATTGCCTACCTAACCAATTTGCCTATCAATTAAACTTTCTATGCAAAATTGGTACAAAATTACTGTGCTAAAATTCTTATTTGATGATGGTATTTTACGGATCACCGGCTAAGTCAAAACCAGCTACCAAAACAACCCTTTGTAAATGTTGTGGTAAATGTAACACAAGGATTTACAAACCGTGAACAAGGAGCTGCCAAATCTCATTTGGTCATTGTGGGATCACAAGAATTTACAAACCCCGTGGTAGTGGTAAATGTTGTGGTGATAGCACTGCTCCTCCTTGCACGGGGTAAAAATTTCTTGTGATAACGGCTAATTTTATGTGTATTACCTTTATAAATTACTTTCAAGAAAGTTAAATATTTGTTTTACATGAGTAGAAACGATGGTTGTTGTTTGGTCAAGAGCTAGCTTCCTCGTTGCGTTTAGTTGTTGGAATTTGATGACTTTAGGCAACAGTAGTTAAAGGGTTATTTTGTAAGTTCAATTTCGTTTCCCATCAATATTTTATCCTCAACCAAACATAAATTCAGGGAATTTCACTCAATTTTTTTCGGTAGTATTTTGCCCAACCAAATAATTTTTCTTTAACTTTTCTATCTAACTTACTTTCTCTGCAGATTCCTAGTAATTATATTTTTCTGATAAAAAAAATTTCACCTATATCCAATGCCCTCTTAGTATATTCCTTACTTGAAGGACTCACTATTACCTTTTTCCGTGCATTTCTTTTCTTATCCAAGAGATATAGGGGAAGAAGTTCAAGTATCTTTAGCTAACTTGAAGGGGCTCAAATATATGGCCCAAATTCACTTGCCCCTGTATAGTATTTGGGTTGCTATAGAATAAAATCTTACACACATTTAAATTAATTTAAATATATGTAGTTAGTTATACTATATTTGGTGTTTCATTTTTATATAATGGGAAAAAAGTATTTAATTTTATTTTATATAATTTTGTCTAATACTCACCAAAATGACGTTATTTTTCGGTTAAAAATAAAAAACTAGAATGATAAAGAATATTAGAACCCTGAAATAAATTAAAATTACATATATATCATTATTTCTGCCACAAAACAACATCGTGTGATGCACGGAAATTAATAATTAAAATTGAGCATAAAATTTATTATTCTTATATCGGTATAAGTTGATCTCCGATAATAAGAGAAACAACAATTTAATTTATATATGCGAAATACTACTCTCCTTTTACACGAGATAGTTATCTCATTTTATCTCACTTCGAAAATCGCACCTTCACTTTTTTCTTTTTACTTTTTAATGGTGGACCTCACTTGGATCCTCTCTATAGCATGAGAGAACTAATTCCATGTAACATGAGACTAATATTCTACTTTTATATATATATATATATATATATATATATATATATATATATATTCCCTAAAAGTGGATTTTATTTATATATTTGTTAAATAAATAATGATGTAGGAGACAAGAAGGTCCAAGCCATTAACTTGCGCATTTTCTACGAATCATTTTGTCTTGAACTCAGGCGATAGAACAGAGGCACAGCACTCCCATGTCCAAACCAATACTGCGGTATGGATAAGGAAATCATGTAACAAACCGAACATGTTACATGTGTTTTTTTAATTAAATAAAAAAATGAAGAAAAATAAACAAATGTCAATCGTATGTACTATCCGTTCTTAGTAATAAGTACAATCCGTGCCAATCAGACAGCCAGTGCTGTACTGTTATGTTTAGTACTTGTCATGGGAATTTATTCATTTGTCTGCTCATAGTTCATAACTTCATATATATTAAACATGGTTTTATAAGAGTTATGTCGTAGGAAAAGTGATTGTGTTATGTTATAGAGATTCGTTTTGCGTGCCGAAGTTTTTTTTTTTTTTTTGCTGCGGGCCCCACAAAATGTTGTGTGTGTAGGAAAATTTTTATGGTCATGTTAAATGATAGATGATAAACCCATTAAACATATAAGCAATTATTCTGATTTTCAAATAAGTTGTGCTGGCTGGTATGTTCAGCAGATCTAGATCTCGTTAATAATAGTATGATGCACTATTTAAAAACCCGGCTCGGCCATCTATCCGGTCGAGGTCAGGGGTTACGAGGTCACGGATTTAATCGGAGGGTCACGGGATCACTATGTCGACTCGATTTTATATATTAAAAAATATAATTATATATATATATATCCTATATGAAAATATTAAAAATAAACCACCAATCATCTAAGATTCAAAATATACTTAACATAATTCACCAATTACAACCACAAGTCAATATTACACAACCTAATTAAAGTATCAAGATACCAAAATACAAAACTCTTATTCTAATGGGGTCACTACGTTGACCCGGTTCTGCCTCTTTTGAGAAGGTCCCTAACAAAGGAAAATTTAAAGGAAGTAAGAAAGATTTTTTGTTTTCCATCGACGATTGTAAGGATTTCATTTGAATGGGTAAAATCCTTACCTTTTCTAGAAGATTCACAGCAGCGAGGTGAAGATTGAAGACGTCTAGGTCACTGGGAGAGAAGAGAACGATTAGATTTAGGTTTACAAGCATTTTTATTTTATTTTTTTAATAAAACGATGTTGTTTTATGGAATTTTTTTAAAAAAAAAAACATGCAGTGACCCCCTTTGACCCCTCTTACCCGAGACTCACTGAAATCCGGCTGGGTTTTGGAGGTTGGAGAGGTCGAAATGCATATAGGGTTCAACTTGTGACCCAAACCCTCAGAGGAGAGGGGTTAAGGTTGACCCGGGTCAACCCGGGAGACGGGGTGAGATTTTATTTTTTTTTTTTTGTAATAACGGGTGAGATTTTAAAACACATGTATGATATTAGAGAATGACATAATGTGGCATTGTCTCTACAAGTGTCTTGCAGACACACATATTTATTGACATTAACGGTAATTAAGCTTGAAAAAAAAGGAATTGTATAGACATGTCAAAGCTTGATTTTTGGTGATTGCTAATATTGAATGATGAAAAAAAGCATAAATTACATGAAAAAGTGAATAAAATTTTTATATTATGTTTAAAAGAATTATTTTGTTCATGATTAATCTTTTCAAAATCTTTAACAGTATAAATGATATTTACTTAATTTTTCCTTTTGAAAAGTGCTAATTTGCGAAATAATAACAATTAGATTGACGAAAATCAATGGTTAAAATTTGATAGTAAGAATTAACAAGAAAAACAAGTATAAAGTATAATCTCTCTCATATATATATATATATATATATATATATATATATATATATATATATATATATATATGACTTATCGTTTCTCAAACTGAGATAATTTTATCTTCGGCTACAAAATCATAACCGTACAAAGATGTATCAATGGTGATAAAGGAAGAGAGAGAAAAAGGGAATCATAACCATTCAAAGGTGAATCAATTAATATAAGAAAAAAAATAAACAAAACGACATAGTTTTGAGGTGGCCGGGATAAACTTATCTCAAGTTGCCTGAGAAATATTTTTTGCATATATATATATATGAGATTTATAACTGTTATGTTAGAGGAAATTGTTTATATTATGTCATAGACTGATCAAAATTCGTGCCTGAAAATTTTGCTTTTTTTGTTTTTTTAAATAACAGTAGGCCCCACTTATATTGTCTCTGCAGGAAATTATAAAATCTCCCTGTCACATGACATATATAAGCCCACACATATATATATATATATATATATATATATATATATATATATATATATATATATATGGATGGTTCTTTTGACTCCAAAAGTAGATTCGTAAGCAGAATAAAATATTTTTATATACTGTATTAATTTTGATAACGAAGTTTATATTATTTTGAAATTTTTAATTTAAATAATTTAAATCATTGCGATTAGAAAACCATAACTCACATATTACTGATGTTTAAATTAACAGAAAAATATTTATGCAATTACTGCATATAAGTTATCTGCAATTACTTCCAAAATGACGTTGTATTGGGATTGAAAGATTAAAAAATTATAATTATAAAGACTATAATAATCTTAAAATAAATTAAAACTACAAAAACATTATGATTTTTTTTTCTTAAAACGATATCGTATTAGGCTTACTGCAGATAACCTATCTGCAGTGACGACAGAAAAAATGAACCCTTAAATTAAACCAGATCTCATTGATGCTCTTACCAATTTTTAGAACACATTTCATTTAAGTAACCACAAAAACAAAATGATTAAATTGAAATATTAAAAAGTTTCTAAATTTTGTTTGATAAATGTCAAATTTTTTTTAAAAAAATTCAACTGATTAATTAATTATTTAATTAATTCGATTCGAATATGTGATCCATATTAAAAGTTAATGCCGGACCCGTATGGTTTAATTAAGTTGGCTCCAGTTAGAGCCCCATAAATACCAAACAATCAATCACTATTGCCATGAAAGTAAAAGGTAAAATAAAGAACAAAGTAACAAACACATTCATTGAACCCCAACATGCTCGATGAGATGATCCATAGTGGTTCATTAAAATCAAATATAGTGACTTGAGTGTGTGATACGTGCACGTAGTTACGTTCAACACCAAGCTTTTGCTTTATCATCTGTCATTTCATCATTCTCATTTTCATACGCGCTTTATCCGGCGTGTTACTTCAAATGCCTAACAAGCTATATTTTCATATAAGTTTACAATCACGACCATCTATGATGCACTGATACTGATATGAGACACGAGATACGACACGACACGCTGATACATTAATTCTAAAAAATGCCATATTTTGACACGTTGCGACACATTTTGATATTAAATAATATTTTTAATATATATAATATAATTTACATTTAATACAAATAACGACCTATAATAAGTTATATAACCAATCAAATATTCAAATTTTATAACATAAATATAAACAAAAATAATTTTTCGTACCTTGTTAATTTTTTATGTAAATTTCATAACAGCAAAAAATTGATTTATAATTTTTTTATTTTATTTTTAGTTAATAAAATAAGATTAAGAAGTAAAAAAAAAAAAAAACGTGTCGGATGCGTGTCAGAGCGTTGACCGCGTGTCAGAAAAAGTTGACTGTGTGTCGGACATATGTCCGACACACACATTTTGGTGCTTTGGAGACGACCATACACTTAAAGAGTAGTTTGGTAAAAGAGAAATTATTTTATCAGAAAAATATTTCTGCAGTTACTGCAGATAAGTTATCTACATTTACTCCCCAAACAACGTTGTTTTAGTGTTGAAATATTAAAAAATTATAATTATAAAGTCTATTATAACCCTGAAATAAATTAAAATTACAAAAATACCTTGATTTTCGCCCCAAAACGGCGTCGTTTTGGGCTCAATGCAGATAACTTATCTGTATTAACTGCAGAAAAAACGAACCCTTATTTTATATATAAAAATTATGATTTTTAAAAATATTTCAGAAAAATAAAATTTTCAGTAAAATTTTTTAAAAATTATTTGGCAGGCTAAAATTTTATCAAAAATATTATAAAAAAATTGTGAAATTTTGTCATGTCATAAGAATGGAAAAATATTTGTCTTTTTAAAGGATATAACTTTGTGTCATTTTAGATTCTAAGCATTGATTTCTTTCAATCAATTGTTATAATTATTGGACTAAACTTATTAATTAATTAGTAATTCGCAATAAATTGTAACCATTAATTGACAGAAATCAATGATTATGATATAAAATGATACAAAGTTATATCATTTTAAAGAACAAACGTTTTCCCCTTTTCTTTTCTTTTTTTGGAAATACAATGAAAACTAAAGCAACAACAAAAAAAGTCCTATACTGGGCACAATCTTGGGAGACTAACTCCCATCAAGTCATTACGAAGCAATTCCAAACAAGCCGTTGGAGGGACATCCAGCACAATCAGCTGTCCATCCTGATGAGGTGCATGAGTAGCAAGCCAATCAGCAACAAAATTGCCTTCTCTATAAGTATGACTAAGCTGAATAATCCAGTCTCTTTGAAGCATGCTACGAGCTCGGATGATTAAAGCAGAAAGAGGATGACTTACGTCACACCCTTTTCTTATAAATTCCAAGGCCACCTTGGAGTCACCCTCCACAAAGACTCTCCTAAATCCCTTACGCCAAGCCAGATCCATACCTGTCAAGAACCCCCAAATTTCTGCTGAAGTAGAAGTACCACTCCCAAGGAATTTTGTAAAACCAGTTAACCAGTTCCCAGCAGCATCCCTTATGACTCCACCACATGCAGTCCTTTGCCCACTGTCTATGCTGGAACCATCCACATTAAGTTTAACATAACCCTCAAAGGGAAAATTCCAGTGAATAAGACGTTCCTCTCTTCTAAGCTCCTGATGACCAATCTTAATAAGGGTTTCATTAGCCAATTGAATATTACCACAAGTATAGGTAATGCGCCTAATGAGACCATACTTCGAGGTGCTAGTTTGATCAAAGATCGCCTTATTTCTTTCCCCCCACAAACACCAAGCTATCACCCCAAAAAACAAAGGCCAAGTTCGATTAGTTTGAAACGGACCTTTTAATCCTAGATTTGTCTGAATCCATAGGTGAAGATCCATGGAGAAAAAGTCACTACGGTTAACAGAAGGAACCCAATGCTCCCATAATTCCCTGGCACCAGGACAATCTCTAATGGCATGTAAACTATCCTCAAGATTATAATGACATCTCAGACACCCTGCATCTGTAGCCATGTGACGATGCACTCTACGAACATTAGTTAAAAGAGAACCTCTGTAGAGAAGCCATAAGAATTGTCTAATACGTTCAGGACCAGGCCAAGCCCAAATTACCTTCCAAATCCTATCCTGATGATAATGCGAGGTACCCATGAGATAGTTATAAGCTGATTTCACTGAAAAAACCCCATCTTGGCTACCTGCCCAAATAACACGGTCTGGAGAAGGATCCACTGTAGGAGGGAGCACACTACGAATCTTGTCTAATACTGAAGTAGGAAGAAGGTGCTGAAATAAAGGCCAGTCCCAATTACCATAACAAGTTACAAATTGAGACGTAAACCAATGAGTCATAATAGGAGGAATAGGTTGAACGGCCAGAGAAACAAGTTGAGGACATCCTGGCACCCACGAATCCATCCAAAAAGACGTATGAACCCCATCCCCTAAAATGATACGAGAATTCTCTAGAGTTTGAGGCCAATACTTAACAATAGCCTTCCATAAACCAGAATCATTTGCGGAAGCCGAGATACTTGGAATGAGCCTTTCCTCCACCTTATACTTGCTACGAAGGACCCGAACCCATAACGAATTACGATCAGTCATGATTCGGTGACCTAGCTTCATGATAAAAGCCATATTATTCTCTTTAATTTTACGAAAACCAAGCCCCCCTACATTCTTCGGTAAACAGACCGTCTCCCAAGAAACCAGTTGAGCTTTCTTTCGTTCAGAAGTTGATCCCCAAATGAAATTCCTAGTTACACTCTCAATACGATCACACGTACCACTAGGAATAATATAAGTTTGCATAGGATATTGAGGAATTGCAGTAAGAACTGACCTAGCCAAAGTTGATCTTCCTGCCAATGAAAGAGTACGTTGATTCCAGGCATTTAAACGAGCTTGCATCCGATTTAAGATATAGCCAAACGTACTCTTTGTAACACGGCTATGACGAAGAGGAATACCCAAGTATTTACCCAAGTCATTTGTAGGAGAGTATCCCATCAACTGGCTTAGATTCTGCACTCGGGTATGATTAACGTTTCTGGAGAAGAAGACTTTTGTTTTTTCCTTGCTAACCTTCTCACCAGAGCACCTGCAAAAACAATCAAGAATCTTATTAATAATAATAGCTTGCCCTTCTGTGGCTTCTGTAAAGAGCAGAAGATTGATGTGAGTCTAGCAGATGATGTTTTCTAACTTAAAAGAAGCAAGGAATTAATCATAAATGTGTGAAAATAGTCATTAAATGCAAGAAATATTGATTATTCCTTCTCAATCATGCTCTCACTCAAGTTATATGTTAAATAGCACGAAACGCCGCAAAAAGGAGCAAAAACGGAGAAACCAAATTTCCCGCTGGCGCACGACGCGCGGAGGTTGGCGCACGACGCGCCAAACTGGCGCACGAGGCTTGGTACTTGGCGCACGGGGCGCTTTATCGACGATTTACTTCTGTTTCGTCCGCGCACGGAGCGCGGGAGGTGGCGCACGACACTCCAACCAGGCGCCCAGCGCGCGGGAGTTGGCGCACGGCGCGCAGGACTGGCGCACTGCACTCCATAGTTGGCGCTCGGGGCGCCGTTGACAGATTCAACTTCTGTTTCTCCCAAGTTTGGGGCGCCAGGCTTGGCGCCCCGTGCGTGGGCGATATATTTTTAAGTGCGAATCAACTAAAATAAGGCCCAATGGGAGTGCAAGTGAAAATAGGTTTTCCCAAAACCTAATAAAAGGATCAGAAACAAAGGGAGAAGGACTTTTTTTTTGGACAACCAAGAAGAGAAAGACAACAAGGAGAGTGGAATTCCTTGGAGCTTCGAGGAGATTCAAGGATTCGATCATCAAGACGGAAGAGCTTCATCTTCCTTTTCTCTTCTAGGTTTTAAATGTTATTTTCTTTTATTGTTATTTTGTCAGACATGAATATGTCTGGCTAGTTTTATCATTGTGGTAAGGGTCACAACCCTTGATGTGAACCCCTTGTACCTTGGTTGAAATTTATGTTTATCTATTTTAATTGCATTTATCTTTTCTTGTTCTTCATTCTATAATTCTATTGGAACTGATCAATCTAGTAGGGTTGCGAGGGTTAGGGTTTACAATAGGGATGTTGGAATTCTAATTCCTGACAAAGAATAAGATAATTGTTCATGTACGCACTAGGGATAGGCTACATGAACAGCGAACGTTAAAGGTTCATTGATTCTAAGGGTTAACTCGAAAAGGGATTTCTAAGGGATTATGATTCTAATAGAGTTAACAAGGTTAAAGTCACTAAGGGATTAGGGCTTAACTACTCATATAAAAGATGATGAATTGTTCGATCAATTGAATAGGTAAATGTAAACGTAATCCAAGTTGCAAGGTGGGGATCGGAAAGGTGTTTGTTTCTCTTACCGCAATATTTTCTCAAATATTTTCCCAATCCTTAATCTTTTGTTCTTGCATTCTGAAAACACTTTTGGAATCATTTACATTTTTTTACTTTAATTATTTTAGTTTGTTTCATGAACTACAATCATTCTCAACCTATTTTGATTAATCCAACAAGAGAGGAATAGTTATAACAACTTAGGTGCCTCAATCCTCGTGGAGACGATACTCTACTCACTCTTTATTACTTGGTACGATCGGTGCACTTGCCGATTTTACGCATCAAAGATCATCTGCAAAAAATAGATGGGAAAACAGTGGTCCCCTTCTATTCAATCTGATAGGCTTCCAAACGTCCTCTTGAACTGCTACATTAATCAAATGAGCAAGTCTTTCCATGCAAAGGATGAAAAGATAAGGAGACAAAGGATCTCCCTGACGAAGACCTTGATTAGGAGAAAATTCTGTCGTAGTTGATCCATTCCATAACAAATTTGTGGAAAATTAGAATTCAAACATGTTTCCGTTTTTATTTCCTATTAATTAGGATTGATTAGGATTGATTATGATTGATTAGGATTGATTATGATTGATTAGAATTAATTGTGATTGATTAGAATTAATTGTGATTAGGATTGTGATAGGATTGATTAGTCATCGCTTAGTCATTCTTAGCGATTCTTTCTTGTATAAATACTCACTCATGTAATTTATTCAATATGAAAATATACAAAAACTTCTTTTCAATATGGTATCAGAGCGGGTTCGTTCCTACCCTAATTCAAATATGAAATAACCATCCAAACACTTCCATCACCGTCAAACACCTCCTAAACACCTCCTTGAATCTGTCCAACACAGAAACCTAGTTTACTGACCTCCGATCAAGAAAGTGAGGTGACCATTCGACTCAGAAGGATACGACGAGTCGACCGCCGCTGGACCCATCGCCGTCAGCCGCTGCACGCGCTGCCACGCGCCGTCACACGCGTGTCCAGTCTCCGGCGCGTGAGCTCCATGCGCCGCCTTCCAGACGTCTTTTTCCGTCGCGACTTGCACAGACCTTCTCCCCGGCTTCTCCCCTTCCTGTTCCAGAGGTCAGATCAAAAGTTTACAAAACTTGATTTTTCATCAACGGTCAACCCTTCTCTTTTTATTCATGGCTTCCTCAAAACACTCTTCCGCCTCCTCATCTGCCCCAAATTCTCAGTCCTCTGGAGACAACTTAGGTTTGCAGATCACCAATCACCGGTTGAACGGTAAGAATTTTCTGCAATGGTTTCAATCGGTTAAGTTGGTCATCCGGGAAAAGGGTAAGATGGGCTATCTTGAGGGAAAAATTAAAAAACCTACTGAGAATTCTCCTGATTATGACGATTGGGAGATTAATAATTCCTTGGTCATGGCTTGGCTGACTAATTCCATGGAACCACAGATTGGCCAAACCTATCTGTTCTTTGATACTGCCAAGTAAATTTGGGATGTTGTTCAACAAAATTACTCTGATCTGGAGAATACCTCTCAAGTTTTTGAACTGAGAAATAAGTTGAGAGACTTTCGTCAAAGGGGTATGACTGTTACTGAATATTTTACTGCACTAACGAATTTATGGCAGGAATTGGATCTTTATTATGCATCTGATCTTAAGGGATTGGAAGCTAATACCCAATTTAAAAAACACTTGGAGAAGGAAAGACTGTATGATTTCCTTGCCGGACTCAACCGAGATCTTGATGAGGTTCGTGGTCGAATATTGGGGCAGCGACCGTTACCTTCACTTGCTGACGCCTTTGCTGAAGTTCGTCGAGAAGCCAGTAGACGGAGAGTTATGCTGGGAGAAAAGGAGTCGCTTGATAAGTCTGATGATATGTCTGCATTAGCTGCCAACCGTACCATTGACCGTTCCTCCGGAGAATCAAAACGGGATGGTCGTCCATTGTGCACCCACTGCAATAAAATTGGTCATACCCGTGAGAAATGTTGGGAAATCCACGGGAAACCTGCAAATTGGAAGCCCAAAGGACAAAATAAAGGTCGTGCATATCAGGTCTCTACTGATGATAAGGTTGATGAGCCTCATGCATCCTCTGACTCTGATGGTGTCTTTCTTAGCAAGACTCAGTTTGAACAACTTCAGAGACTTTTGACTCAACCTCCTAAGGCCACTAGTCATGTGGTCCAGCAAGGTACAGTTTTCCATGTTGATAGTCAAAATCATTGGATCCTTGATTCTGGAGCCTCTGATCATATGACAGGTAATCTTGGCTTGTTTTGTTCATACACTCCATATTCTGAACCTTCTCGGGTCAAGATCGCCGATGGCAGTTTTTCCCAGATTGCAGGACACGGAACCATTAAACTTTCTGAGCTGATTACTTTGACATCAGTTCTTTATGTTCCTTCTCTGACTTGTAATCTCATTTCCATTAGCAAGCTCACCTCTGAGTTGCATTGCTTTGCTAAATTCTTTCCACATGGTTGTGTTTTTCAGGAACAGGACTCGGAGAGGATGATTGGCAGTGCTAGAGAGGATGGTGGACTTTACTACTTTGAGGAGGATGTGACTCATGAAGCTGTTTTCGTAGAAAAAAACTCTATGTTTCCTTTTGATTCATGTAATGATGTTATGCTGTGGCATCGTAGGCTAGGCCATCCAAATTTTATTTATCTTCAGAAGTTGTTGCCAAACTTATTTATTAATAAAAGTCCAAGTTTGTTTTCTTGTGATATTTGTCAACTTGCCAAGCATACTCGTGCTCATTATCCTTCTAAAGTTCACCATGACTCTTCCCCATTTTCCTTAATTCATAGCGACATATGGGGTCCAGCCCGTGTTAAAAATATTTCAGGTACTCGATGGTTCATTACCTTCATTGATGACCATTCTCGAGTTTGTTGGGTGTATCTTCTAAAGGATAAGTCCGATGCTGCATCCGTGTTTAAAAAATTTCATGCCATGGTTCAAACCCAATTCCAAGTTGCTATACAAATTCTTCGTACAGATAATGGCAAAGAGTATTTTAACTCTATTCTTGGAGAATACCTTTCCCAACATGGCATCCTTCACCAAAGCTCGTGTCCTGACACACCCCAACAAAACGGAGTTGCGGAAAGAAAAAACCGACATCTCCTTGAAGTTGCTCGTGCTCTTATGTTTACCACGAGTGTTCCTAAATATCTTTGGGGAGAGGCAGTTCTCACTGCCTCGTATCTGATAAATCGAATGCCATCTCGCATTCTGAAATTTCAGTCTCCTCTTTCTAGTCTTGTTCGTATCTTCCCTTCCTTCCGAGGTGTCTCCTCCTTACCTCTCAAGTTATTTGGTTGTGTTGTATTTGTCCATATTCCCTCCCATCAACGGTCTAAGCTTGATCCTAAGTCTCTCCAGTGTGTCTTTATTGGTTATTCTCCTACTCAACGTGGCTATAAGTGTTATTCACCCTCTCTTCGTAAGGTCTTTGTCTCTATGGATGTCACTTTTTCTGAGAATGACCCTTTCTTCCCCTCGACTTCTCTTCAGGGGGAGTCTATAGGAGTAGATGAAGATCAGTCATGGGAACCTATTAATGCCACAGTATTACCTCTACTTTTGGAAACAAGGGGAGCTACAGAATCCTCACCATCAGAAGCCTCCTCAAAATGGGGACAAGCTTATAGCAGGCGAAAGCCTCCTCAAAGTGTGAATAACCCAGAGCCTCTACACTGCCAGGATTCTGAACCATGTTCTAGTTCCAGCACCCCAATACTTGAGTGTCATGGTGAAAATGATCTACACTTGCCCATTGCTCTCAGAAAAGGTACTCGATCTTGTACTACTCATCCTATTTCTAATCATATTTCATATGGAAAGTTGTCCCCAGGGTTTCGTGCTTTCAATACTATGTTTGATAATACAAAGATACCGAGAAATATACATGAGGCTCTCAATGATCAAAAATGGAGGGATGCTGTCTTTGAAGAAATGAATGCTTTAGAAAGAAATGGAACTTGGGAGATAGTGACCCTACCCAAAGAAAAAAAGGCAGTAGGATGCAAATGGGTGTTTACAATAAAATTCAATGCAGATAATAGCATCAACAGATACAAGGCAAGATTGGTTGCAAAGGGTTTCACTCAGACTCACGGGATAGATTATCATGAGACTTTTGCTCCGGTTGCTAAAGTCAATACCATCCGAGTTCTCTTATCTCTTGCTGCCAATCTAGATTGGCCTCTGCAACAGTTAGATGTGAAGAATGCATTCCTAAATGGTGACTTACATGAAGAAGTCTATATGGATCCTCCACCTGGTTTTGAAAAGGGAAATGGATCAGTGTGTAAACTAAAAAAGTCTCTATATGGATTGAAACAGTCTCCCAGAGAATGGTTCGACAAATTCACACAAGCAGTCAAAAGAAGAGGCTTCATTCAAGCACAGACTGATCATACTCTCTTCCACAAACACTCTAAGGATGGTAAAATTGCTATTCTTATTGTATATGTAGATGATATAATTCTTACAGGTGATGATATTGAGGAATTGAACACCTTGAAGAAATTTCTAGCAGCTCAATTTGAACTCAAAGACCTTGGCACTCTCAAATATTTCCTTGGTATGGAAGTTGCTAGGAGCAAAACAGGCATCACTCTAACACAAAAGAAATATGTTCTAGATCTTTTGTTGGAAACAGGAATGTTAGGGTGTAAACCTGCTGAGACACCTGTGGAACCTAATACCAAGTTAGGTATTGAAGATGGGAATGAGGTGGATAAAGAACAATATCAGCGATTGGTTGGTAAACTAATCTACTTATCTCATACGCGTCCTGACATTGCTTTTGCGGTGAGTATGATTAGTCAATTCATGCACTCACCCAAGGAGAAGCATCTTAGTGCAGTCTATAGGGTGCTTAGATACCTCAAGAATACTCCAGGAAGAGGATTATTCTTTAAAAAGGGGTATAAAAGGACAATTGAAATCTACACTGATGCAGATTGGGCAGGCTCATCAGTAGACAGGAGATCTACCTCAGGCTATTGCACCTATGTGTGGGGAAATCTTGTTACTTGGAGAAGCAAAAAGCAAACAGTGGTTGCAAGAAGTAGTGCTGAAGCAGAATTTCGAGCTTTAGCTCATGGAGTTTGTGAAGGAATCTGGTTGAGAAGACTTCTTCAAGAGTTGAAGATTTCATATTCCCTACCAATAAAACTATATTGTGACAACAAGGCAGCTGTTAGCATTGCTCAAAATCCTGTGCATCATGATCGAACAAAGCACGTGGAAGTTGATCGTCACTTCATCAAAGAAAAATTAGATGATGGAAGTGTGCGTTTGATATATGTTCCAACCAAAGAGCAAACGGCAGATGTCCTTACCAAGGGCCTACACCGTCCAGCATTCGAAGACTTGATTGGCAAGTTGGGAATGATCAATATTTACCTCCCAACTTGAGGGGGAGTGTGGAAAATTAGAATTCAAACATGTTTCCGTTTTTATTTCCTATTAATTAGGATTGATTAGGATTGATTATGATTGATTAGGATTGATTATGATTGATTAGAATTAATTGTGATTGATTAGAATTAATTGTGATTAGGATTGTGATAGGATTGATTAGTCATCGCTTAGTCATTCTTAGCGATTCTTTCTTGTATAAATACTCACTCATGTAATTTATTCAATATGAAAATATACAAAAACTTCTTTTCAATAAAATTCATTGTACATGACGAGACACAACACATGATCAGAGAAATAATATTCTCAGGCAAACCAACATCCACAAGCGTGTCTTTCAGAAACTCCCAAGAAATCTTGTCATAAGCCTTTTTCTAAATCAACTTTGACAGTCATCCAACCCTTACCTCCTCTCTTTTTATTCATGGAATGGATGATTTCCTGAGCCACAATGATATTATCCGCTCCTTGTCTACCCTTAATAAAACCACATTGATTAGGCATAACCAAGTGAGCCATATGAAATTTCAGTCTATTAGCCACAATCTTAGTTACAGTCTTGTAAATAACATTACAAAGGCTAATAGGTCTGAAATCTTTAAGTAATTCAGGCACATCAATATTAGGAATCAGACAAATCAAAGTTTGGTTAACCTCTTTGATATTATCCGGATGAAGGAACACACCTTTCACAAAAGAGATAACTGACTCACCCACCTTATCCCACTGAGATTGAAAGAAAAGAGCATTAAGCACATCCTTCCCAGACGACTTGTATGGACCAAAAGAGAAGACTACATCTCTGATCTCCTTACTGTTTGGCATAATACTCATCGTGTCTAAAGCATGCGCTTCAATAACTGGAAAAAAGCCACGAACTGGAAAAGCCGGTTTAGGTAATGGATCTTTTGTGTACAGATTTTCAAAGAAAGAAACAACCATTTCCATTAAAACCTGCTGATCACCAATCCAAACTCCCTCCGAGTTTTTCAACGTATCTATGCGATTCCTCCTACGTCTGGCAATCGTCACAGCATGAAAGAAACGCGAGTTCTTATCTCCAAGAGCAAACCAATTCAATTTCGATCTTTGAAACCAAGTAATTTCCTCTTGAAGATAAATCTTGTCTAGTTCCCTCCATAGATCCTTTTGCAACATCTCAAGGCTATGACTGTACTGATAACTAAGACATCTATCAATACCTCTAATCCTTGCATGCAAATCATTCTTTCTTTTCAGAGCAATCCTATAAACGTTTCTATGCCATTCCGAAGCATTAATCCGAAATGTCTCCATAGCATGCATCCAGTTTACATTGTTTGACCAACATCCATTAACCACCTCATGAAAAGTGCTCTCTGTTAACCAGGACGCTAGAAAACGGAAAGGACGCTCCCCTCTCGGATAAATAGCAGGTTGACCTTCCCATAATAACACTGGTCGATGATCTGAGCCAAAGAAAGGCAAGTTGAAAGCCACACGGTTAGGGAAAACCAAGTTCCAATTATCATTAGCGCAAACCCTATCAAGACGTTCCTGAAGATTTCTTCTTTGCCAAGTGAAAATAGGACCTTGATTGCCAATGTCAGACAAGCTACATTCATCTAAACAATCATGAAATTCCCTCATGCTATTCCAGTTATGCCCATTACCACCTAGCTTCTCATACTCATACAAATAAGTGTTAAAATCACCTGCTATCCCCCAAGCTGCATTCCTCATGGACTAATCAAACAGTGAAGACAGAATTTCCCACAGCTGAATACGTTCCTGTCTTCGCGGACTTGTATAAATAAAAGTCATGAACTCCTCTCTATTTTCTTTTACCCAACAAATTTTAGTATGGACAAATTGGTGATGAGAAAAAAGAACATCCACTGAAACTTCATCAGTGTTCCAAAGCACCCAAATACCGCCAGAAAAACCAACAGCATCACGATGAAAGTGACCAGAAAAACCAAGACGCCGAATAGCTCTATCCGCCATAACACCACTCAATCTGGTTTCTAACAAAGCCATAACTTTAATACTGTATCTATGAGAAAGATCCCGAATTAGAGGCGGAAAACTCCTTTTCCCAGCCCCTCTACAATTCCAGGTCAAAATATTCATAAAAACAATCTTAAATTTATCCGAACAGAAACTGGCCCTAAGAAAGAGCATTGGTATAGACCGAAGTCGCACCCAAAACGTCCAAATTATCCAAAGGGATAGAATCCTTGTGAGTTTGATAAAAATTCCTCATTAACGTAAGAGCATCTGGTTGTCTTCCATGTTTACCTCCATTATCCAAGCCACTAGAAGAAGGAAGAGTCTCTTGCTGATCATTAACCACATGAGACTTCTTCCTCTGGAATTTAGATAAAGAAGGGTGCAAGACAATTTGTCTATCTTGGAAATCCTCCGACATATTCTTCTGAGAATCAAGTTTAAAATTATTCTTTTGAGATTCTACACCTTTTGAAGCATTTAATATGCCTTTGCTAATATTAGCATTCTGGACCAGCTGATGAACTTTAGCAGATGATGCAGTTGCTTTCTTCTTTTGGTTCTCTTTGAATTTTACTCTTGACTTTGGACCTCTTTTATCGACTTGCCTGCGGGTAGGTTAGCAGATGGAGAAACTGTTTCCATTTGAATATCCTTTTTCACCAACGGTTCTTCATTATGAGCAATTAATTCCCCATGATTAATTCGTGTCAGACCAGATTCAATGCTGATTGAATCAATCACTGGAGAATCAGAAATAATTAAGATATTATTATCCTTTTGAGCGAACTCAGCAATAGCTTGAAATCTTGAACCTGATTGAATGACCTGTCTGTGATTAGGATGAGAATTGGAAACTGTCTTATTACGTAACACTGCATTATTAACAACGCCAACTTGTCTCCTACCCGATGGTAATGATTCCTCCTTTGATTGTGCTATGCTCCTTGATTCCTCCTTTGATTGTGCTATGCTCCTTGATCGACGGTTACGCTGCACCAGCATCCAATTCCCAAACGGTTCCTCCTTCCCCGGAACAAAATCTTTTTCCGGCTGCTTATGCACCACCGAGTCAGAAACTTCAGGAGAATAAGCCGTAATATCTTGTTGAAGATTACTATAGGAACACTGATCCCTTCTATGCCCATACTTTCCACAAGCAAAACAAACTAAGTGGAGACCCTCATATCCAACATGGAAGATACGATCAGCAATCCGGAATTTGGACAAAAAGCCTTTCCTAAGATCAACTTCGACACAAATTCTAGCAAACTTTGCTCTCTCTGTAATATCACCTTCACCAGAATCACGTTTCCTGGTAGAGTTCCCATCAATCTTCCCCTTTTCTCGTGTCATAGGAATCCAATAATACCACCCTCTTGGTGGTATTCAAAATAAAATTTCCTACTTTTTGGGAAAAATTTTAATAATCCTTATACCAAATGTGGATAAATAGGATTACCAATATTAGTTCCCGAGAATCTAAATTTTTTTCTTATATCAAACGCCCCCTAATAGTCAACATAATGGGTTTAATGCCGGTAGAAGATAAATTATCTCCTACATCATCAACAATAACAACACATTTATCCCAAGCTAATTGTGACCAGTGATAGATGAACTCAATAATAGATATGAGGAGATAGCAAATAACTGTGGCTTAGTTGGTGCCGGAGAACTAAGTAGGTGGGGGTGAGAGCATGTGTTCGATCCTCCTTAATATTATCTTTTGGGAGGGGTTTAAAGCTTTAATCCAGGGACCCGCCCCAAATCGGACTAGTTGCGAAGTGATAAAAAAAAGATAAGAGGAGATTAAAAAAGAGTGAGTAAATACCCTTTTGGGTCCTCAACAAAAAATACGGAACTCATTTTAATCTCTTAGAAAAAAAGATATATTAGTCCTTTTTTAGGGACTAACGTGAGCCTTCTTTAAATTTCGGAGGGACCACAATTTCAAAGAATTGAAATTTCAGAAGGACCACAAGTCAATTTTTTTAAGGGATTAAAATAGATTCTGTGATTTTTGTTGAG
The DNA here is from genome assembly GCF_033153095.1 of Gastrolobium bilobum. Classification (NCBI taxonomy): domain Eukaryota; kingdom Viridiplantae; phylum Streptophyta; class Magnoliopsida; order Fabales; family Fabaceae; genus Gastrolobium; species Gastrolobium bilobum. Next base: position 100,780 of record NW_026895589.1, on the reverse strand, counting down.
AACCCAAAAAGGCATTTACTCAAAAAAAAAACAAAAACAAAATGGGGAAGAGGAAATAAGATACAGAGTAAATACTTTTTTAGGGCCTCAATAAGAAATATGAAACCCATTTTAGTCCTTCACCATTTCCTTTTTACTCTAAGATAAAAGAAAGAAAAGAAGGGGAAAATAATGAGGGAGATGAAGGGGAGAAGGACTAAAAAGAGACCATTTGGAACATAGAGATAACAACGAGTTTACCCTCCATCCTGTTAATAGTTTTTCTTCATTTCGTCTTAAGACACACCGTCCGCCAATCTATAACCCACTTCATTAAGTCTTGTTTAACTACCTTTCCTCATATAAGTTTCGATCTACCTCTACCTTTCTTTATGTCGAGTTCTTGGTAACAAATTTTTGTTCTTACGGGAGCATCTAGGGGTCGTCTCGTTACGTGCCCAAACCACATCAATTTATGTTCCCTCATCTTTTCAATCATCGGTACTACTCTTAACTTTCGTCAAATATATTTATTTCTTATTTTATCTATTCTCATACAATCACATATTTATCTTAACATCCTTGTTTTTACTACTCTCATTTTATATTCACATTACTTATATGCCGAACAATATTCAACTCCATATAAGATTGGAGGACTTACTGGCGGAGCCAGGTATATCTTGGGTGTGGCATCGGCCCGGGCTAAATTTTAACAAATTATACTTATTATATGTAATTATATAATTAATTATAATTTGGCCCGGGTTAAAATTATAATTTGGCCCGGGCTACAATTTGTATTTTGGCCCTATCTAAAACTTAAGATATTTTTTGTTAGATATTTGGATAAGTTGTAATAGGTTATCTGTTCAATTTCCACTTGTATAAAAAAAATATTTAATAAAATTATAATTCTCCTTGGTACTGCCTGCTCAGGTGCTCTATATTTAATATAATTTAAATATGGAGGGTTATATTTATAAAATTTTTGTTTATAAACTCTTACAAACTACACCATATACTCCCGGAAGCACACTAGGTAACACTATGTACTTCCAGGAGTATATAGTATAATTTACAAAAATTTATAAAAAAAATTTATAAACGAATTATTCCCCAATTGAAATATATTATGATATGAACTAACTAAAGTTAAAAAAAAAAATACACATAAATTTTTTTGGCCCGGGCTCAAGTTTGAGCCCGGCTCCGCCACTGTACTGAAGGACTATAGAATTTGGCTATCTTAAGTGGAGTTGAATTTGGTTTGTTCGGTGTTCTCGTTGAAACACGCAGGCGTACTCCTTGCTTTTGGGGACATTGGTCTGAAGCTCGAGTACGGTCCATGCGCCGTTTTTCTTCTCTAACATGATGAATCAATTGATGTAAGGGTTTCAATTTTCTCATTTGGTAGGAGAAAATTTTCTCATGTTGTAAACACATTTTATGTGAGATCCACATCTATTAAAAAAATAAAAAAACAAAAAAACAAAAAGAAAATATTGTACGAAAATCGAAGAGTCACTAGTAGGAGAAAACATCTCTCCTACGACATGAGAAAATATTTTCCCTTGATTTAATCTAGGCATTGCTCTTTACTTTGTCCTTCCTCCCTATTTTTGCCCTATCACTAGTGATTACTCTCCATCTGAAGCACCCCTTTTCAATTCATAGAAAGATCCAATCGCCAAAATCAATAAAATGGCCATCAAGGAGAAAACATTTAATAACTTGTTTTTAAACATGATAGAGTGATTTCAATAAATTTGTTAGTTTCTCAAAAATTCAAAGATAAAAACTTTGAAATTTTTAAATAAATTTTTTATTCATATTCTTATGGATTATTTGCTTATTGAAAATTAATTTCAATTAAAAAAATTCAAATTCTAAAATAAATCAAATAAAAAATAAATCCTAAATCAAAATTAAATCTCCTAAAATAAGAAAAGATGAGATATTAATAATTAATCACGAGCCATCAACATAAAATTATAAAATTAAATAAAAATAAAAGCTTCAAGATAAAATCTAAAATATCAATTTGCACTAAATATGGACAATATAAACCATCAAATTTGGACAAAATTTGACCAAATCAACCAGTTGCATATAATTTGAAAATCTTGATCCAAAATCACTCTAAAACAATCCTAAATTTTGGGTCAAATCATTGCATCTTAACGATGTATTTTGAATCAATTCTATCACAAGTTAAATCAAATTAATGCCTATTTGTTCAAGACATGTAACACCCACACTTAAAAAAAAAAAAAAAAGCAGCCCTCACTTTCTTTCTCTTAACCAAAGATGAGCTACGTACTTTCCTCCAAAAATTTTTTTGCTCTCCATACTCTTGTGTCAAGAAGAACTCACTTCTCTCTACTTCCCCACCTCCACATCATTCAGCCATAACCTTCCTCTCCTCACTTTCACCCAACCGACCAGCCCTTCCGTAATCATCATCATCATCAATTCTTCCTCTTAAACACTTAGAGTAGCTTTTTATTTTACACTTGGGGCAGAGTTGAATTTTAAGTCAGGGGAGCTCTTGCATATGGGAGAAGCACTTGGGCTAGAGGAGAAAGAGACATGGATTGGTGAAGACAACTCTAGTGGCGGAACCAGGAATTTACATGAGGAGGGTAGGTGGATGTAGAGAATATTATTTATGCCCCTGAAATTTTTTTTAAAGAACATTTTGAATACATTAAAAAACAAAAAATATTATAGCAAACATATATATTCCGTAAATTCTTTTGGATCATGCTGCCATTCTCCCAAGCTCTCATTTGGTACGTATTCATACATAAATAAGTTTGAGTCCTCTTAACATCAATATTAAATATTAGGGCCACTTAACATCAACATCAATTTAAAATGATCCCCAAACAAAATAACCATATTATTTATGAAAACTTTGTTGTACAGATCAACAGAATAAATATTTTTATACTGATATAAGTTAGAAAGAGCAAATCTTCATGAAATTGTCGCATCTTAAATGGTTAACAAATAACAATCCATATAAATGAAAGTTAACTCAAAATAGGAGCAGGGGTCAACATCTGCAACTAATACAGACAAAGGAAGCAATATGGACATCAAATATTTAATATAATTATAGTTAAAAATTTGGAAACCCTACTTTACCATAAGTCCTAAATATTTTCCATTTTCTGACTATAAGATGAGAAGATAGCTCATATCAACTTATTGTGCAACAAAGATAACTTTTACTTAGGCTTAGGTTCATTTCTTGGCACATTTTCACATATATTATTACCTACTCAATTTATGATATTTACCAAAATGTCATTTTATATATATAAAAAATGTTCTTTAATTTTATTTTATTTTTTGGGGAGAGGGGCACCCCCAGCCCCCCTAAATCCGCCTCTGAACTCTACCAAGTGATCGTGGAGGATGATCGAACCTGGGATCAGAGTCACTATAGGTAAGTTATAAAAACTATCTTATTTTCTCTAAGATAAATTCCTTTTTATGTTGAAACATTGTATGCATGACTTTCAATGGAGTGTGTGTAAAAAGGGAAACATGGAATTAAGGGTGAGAATGAGTTCAGTAGACAACAAGCATCCTTAACATGCAAGCATTGAGCCATGCATGTGTTCTTTATCACTCAAGATTGTATAATTTGACATTGCATGCATGATCCATGGATCTTAAGAAGAGTAATATGATGCATTAGGACTGGTACCATAGGTTTTGACATTGGGTAAGGACCCTGGTAATTGCATGCAGGTAAATCCTACATTTTTGACTCTTCTTGTTGGCTTCGCACGCTGTAGCAAGGAGCTCATCAGTGAGCAGATCAGTGAGAAGACTCTCTCTCTCGTCCCTCGTTGGTGCAACTCGCTACAACGAGTAGCCCCTAATAGTCACTCTTCTCAATCCTCCTCGCTGGTGCAGCTCACTCCAATGAGAAGCCCAGCGAGAATGTCTATGACTTAAATTTTGCTATATGATACTGTCCATGCTCAAGAACAATGTTTAATTTCTTTAGTTGCTTTAATTGCTAATGCTATGATGGATAAATTGTCATTTTAGATAATCATAAACATGTACAGTTTCAAATAGACAAGTACAGTTTCAGTATGAGAATACACACACATGCACACACACACACACACACAATTATGGGCATAATGCCATACAGGTGCCATACAATTACAGTTATGAGGGACGCCTCATTCTGTTTGAGCTCAATACATCTACAAGTCGTAACGAATAGGTAGATACAATCGTTCTATATGGAACACATGCGCTATATGCGGATACATATATAGTAGCTTATCTGGGATCTAAGAGTCCACACAGTAGTTTTAGAAGACTAGTGATTTTCTATGTGTAGCTGTATGCCTGTATATGTGTGCATGTTTCTTACTTCATGAATTATATGACAGTGAAATTAATTATTAAAACAGTCAACCAGAGCACAGTTTGGAATTATAACAGAGTAAGATTAGTAGTTTTATAATTTACTGAGATTTGCATTTCATCCCTGTTAAGGATTTCCTTTTGGGACTTTTGATCAAGGAAAGTCGCCAATCTGCTCGGCTGAAATATTTATTTAATTATTTATTTTAGTGTAAAATGTCATTGGATCGGCGGGAAACTCACCTTGCTCGCACAAATGGGGCGCGGTGGGCCAGTCCATTTTTTGGCGGACTTATGATAGTACAGGACAGGCCGCTGTTTTGTCGCCTATATTAAAAATGACATAAAATTATATCATTTAAAATGATAAATACTTTTTCCTTTATAAATTAGTGTGTAAGAATATTTTCACTTATGAAAATATGTATGATAGAATGTAGCTGTGAGTTTTTTTTTTTTATTTTAGTGTAAATATTTCCACAAGACAGGGTATTAGTATTACAAGATACGTGCATTATATATATATATATTATTTTTTTAAAATACTAATTAATTTTTCAATTAAATTTTAAGTGCAAATACGTAAATAAAAGACCAAATCACCAACATCAAGGGACCGGTACTGATTGTAATTAGTTAGTCGTTAATCTATAATCTTAATTTTTTTTTGAAGAGATTTGATCTCACATAAATTAAGGGGGAAATTCTCTAGCGTCGGCTCTCTCTCTCTCTCTCTCTCTCTAAATCCAAATGATAGAAAGCAGAATTTTTTTCTAAATAAAAACAAAATCTTATAAACGAGTGGGAAAATTCATATTTGGAAGTAAGATATATAGAGAGAAAATTCATATTAGCAAAACTCATCGATCGTAGAGAGAAAAAAGATATATAGAGAGAGCGAACGAGAGTGGCCGTTTCAACGGCCACCTCCATCTCCACCACCACTCCTCCCATTCGATTTTCTCGTTTCCCTTTTCCTCCATTTTCTCGGGAAAACGGGAATCAAAAAAAAAAAAAAAAAGATCCCACCGTTTATTTTATTTTTTAATTTTAAATTGCATTCATCTAATTTTCCCTTGCTCAATTTTGTTCCCTCTCAATCCACCATTAAAACTTTCCAACTTTGGTGGGGAAAAAAAAAAAAACAGCGAAGATGCACCCGAACATCATCAACTCGATTCGTAGTATGAAGATCAAGGACAGCTGTAAGGGCACTCAGGTCTATGCTCTCAATCAATCCGCCGACGGCGGCTGCGGCGGCGGAAGTGTTGGGGAGAAACTGTTCCATCACTTACAACACCACTCCAAAAGCCAAACCGGTCGAAGCAAACCGGTTGGAAACTTGCGAGGTTCCACGTGCGACGCCGTTTTGGAGGCTCTTCTCCCTTGTGGATTTCCCTCGACGAAGCTTCTAGAACCTGTAATCGAATCTTCCCTGAAGCCCGTGGATTTTGTGGAAACCCTCGCCGGCGTTCGTCGGAGAATCGAGAATTGTGAACAACTCCAGAAATCCGACGCGTTTTTGGAGCAATGCGCGGTGTTCCGTGGTCTGCCGGATCCGAGCCTTTTCCGGCGGAGCCTCCGGTTGGCCCAGCGGAACACGGCGAACGTGCACTTCAAGGTTGTGCTGGCTTCGTGGTTGAGGTATGAGAGGAGAGAGGATGAGCTTGTGGGATCATCGTCAATGGATTGTCGTATAAGGAAACTCGAATGCCCTAAGGCTAGTTTGGTCCCTGGGTATGATCCTGAATTGGAGTTTGATCGTTGTTCGTGTTTCCTTAGAGATATTATTGTAGATTATGATAGTGATGAGGAATGTTCAACTTCTAATGAAGATGATGATGGTGGTGGTGGTGGTGCTGTTAGTGATTTGTGTTTTTGCATTGGTGATAGTGAAATTAGGTGTAGGAGATACTCTATGGCCGCACTTTCTAGGCCCTTTGAGACAATGCTGTATGGTGGATTCGTTGAGTGTAGGAGGGAGAAGATAAATTTCTCGCGGAATGGGGTTTCTGTTGAGGTAATGATGGCTGCTGAGGTTTTTAGTAGAAACAAAAGGTTGAACTTGAGTAAGTTTCCTCCCAGTGTTGTTCTGGAGATGCTTTCTTTTGCGAATAAGTTTTGTTGTGATGAGATGAAGTCTGCTTGTGATGCTCATTTGGCCTATCTGGTTAGGGACATGGATGAAGCAGTGTTGCTGATTGAGTATGGACTGGAGGAGACCGCGTATCTGCTGGTGGCGGCTTGTGTACAGGTGTTTCTGAGAGAGCTCCCTGGTTCAATGCAGCGTTCGATTGTTATGAGGTTGTTTTGTAGTCCAGAGGGTAGGGATAGATTGGCTATGGCAGGACATGTGTCCTTTGTGTTGTATTATTTTCTGAGTCAGGTTGCGATGGAGGAAGATGTGAAGTCTAACACGACGATGATGCTCTTGGAAAGATTAGGAGAGTGTGCTGTGGAAGGTTGGCAGAAGCAACTTGCTTATCACCAATTAGGTGTTGTTATGCTCGAGAGAAAGGAGTACAAAGATGCACAGCATTGGTTTGAGGCTGCTGTTGAGGCTGGACATATTTATTCTTCAGTGGGTGTTGCAAGGGCCAAATATAAGCTCGGTCACACATATTCAGCATACAAGATGATGAACTCACTTATATCTGATTATAAACCAGTTGGATGGATGTATCAGGAAAGGTCTTTGTATTGTACTGGGAAGGAGAAAATGGTGGACTTGGTCTCTGCAACTGAATTGGATCCAACTCTTACTTTTCCATACAAATACCGGGCTGTTTCTTTGCTGGAGGATAACAAGTTTGGAGCTGCCATCTCCGAAATCAATAAAGTAATTGGTTTCAAGGTTTCTCCGGACTGCCTTGAATTAAGAGCTTGGTTCTTGATTTCCATGGAGGAATACGAAGGAGCCCTCAGAGATGTCAGGGCAATTTTGACATTGGATCCAAATTATATGATGTTTCATGGGAATATGCGTGGTGATCACTTGGTAGAACTCCTCCGCCCCGTTGCTCAGCGGTGGAGTCAGGCTGATTGCTGGATGCAGTTATATGACAGATGGTCTTCTGTTGATGATATTGGTTCTTTGGCTGTTGTACACAAAATGTTAGAAAATGACCCGAGGAAAAGTATTTTACACTTTCGGCAATCTCTCCTTCTGTTACGGTAAGTGTAAGCCTTACATTAATTCATTTATAGTTTTTTAACCTCATAAATTCCTTCCAGCAAGAATTCTCTCTTAATGGCATTATTTTCTATTCGTTGTTTTACACATCTCTCTGTGAATGGTGAGGATGATTTATATCTAAATATAGCTAGATATGTTTTATTATTCTTTTTCAGTTCAAACTGAACTAAACTGCGAAAATATTTCTGCATGGAACTCATGGCTTTATTTGCTGCTAAATAGATTAGTTTGTTGTGACTTCTGACTTTGAACTATGTTAAAAACAGAGGAAATTGTTGCATGACCATCCATCAAACTAGACAAAGTAACAAAGTACTGGAGAACAGTTTTAGTTGCCACTTGCATGTTTCAGTTGATGCTATCATTTCTTGTGTATGTTGAGTTTTCTCCTCCTGTTCTTTTATCTTCTTTGGAGTTCATATTAGCATCAAGAACGAAGCATTTTATAGGATAAAAATATGCAAAAGAGCAAAAATGAAGTCGATTTGTTTACTGTTTTTGTGAAATGAGAGGTTGGAAAGTAAGCAGGGAGGAATTCTCAATCCAAAAGTCTTAGTATTTCCTATTCCATTTTCATTCTGTTGCTACTAACTAGTTACTAGGTTAGGGGATATCTCCTTTTTCCCAAGACCAAATATCTTTATCTGGATACTAGCCATGGCGAGCTCCTCCAAACATAACTTGCTTCGACATCTCTCATATCAAGAAACTGTCTTATTGAACCATTCTTCCACAACTCGAAGAATGCAACATCTCTCATATTATGAGATGTTTCCTTGCTTTATTTCAAGCTGCTATAAGTTTTGATCCATGCAATGTACTTTTAATTGTTATTTTATCCTTCTATCCTCTGCCTGTGAGATGGATGGAAGCTGATATCTCTTTTACAAGACTGGTCGAATTATGTGAGTGTATACTTTTTTGCTATTTTCTTACTTTTCAATATCCACCACAAATATTGCATGCAACGAACTCTTTCTAATTGTTGCTTGTTATGCACATAGGATATTTAATTAGTGTTTAGGTCCTTCATTATGTTTAATACCTGAGCATGACCTTGTCCATTGTAGGCGTTGATTTTTCTGAATCTTTCAGGTTAAATTCTCAAAAGGCAGCCATGCGTAGTTTGCGTCTAGCTAGAAATCATTCTTCTTCAGCACATGAAAGGCTTGTTTATGAAGGATGGATATTGTATGACACTGGTCATCGTGAAGAAGCATTAGCAAAGGCTGAGGAGTCCATTTCTATTCAAAGGTCATTTGAAGCTTTCTTTCTCAAAGCTTATGCATTAGCTGACTCAAATCTTGATTCAGAGTCTTCAAAATATGTGATCATTCTCTTGGAGGAAGCTCTTAAATGCCCTTCAGATGGTCTTCGGAAGGGACAAGTGAGTTTTATTTTGTTTTGAGATTAAACATGTTAACTTGATTTCGGTGCTGAAATAGTGAATTTATTTTTGTCATTCTTTTACGTTGTAATTGTAGGCACTAAATAATTTAGGGAGTGTATACATAGATTGTGAAAAGCTAGACCTTGCTGCTGACTGCTACAAGCATGCACTCAACATCAAGCATACACGAGCACATCAAGGGTTGGCACGGGTATATCATCTTACAAATCAGCATAAATCTGCATATGATGAGATGACAAAGCTTATAGTCAAGGCCCAGAATAATGCATCAGCTTATGAGAAGCGTTCTGAATATTGTGATCGTGACATGGCAAAGAACGATCTTAGTTTGGCAACACAGTTGGATCCTCTAAGGACTTATCCTTACAGACATAGGGCAGCAGGTAATTTCCATACAGCTAGTTATTTTATTCTTTAGTCTTGTCCTTATTTCTTTTGGGGTGTGGGGTGGGATAGGAGGGAGAATTGTTCTGATTGTATGCTATTTTTGTGTTTCAAATGTTTGTTGTGGCTGATGCTGATCCTGTTCAGTTATGCTATGATGGTTGTAATATTTCATTATGTGTTTTAACCAGCACTCTTCCTTTATGGCTATGCTGGGTTCTAGAACCACATGGTCAATTGAAGAAATAATATGACTGCGAGAATCTAATTTTGAGGAAACATTATACTTGGATATGTTTAATGATTAGGACATCCTTATCTGGGGTTCTCTTCCCCTCCAGAATTCATAACTTTCAACACAAACTTAGTTCCTTCATGTGGTTCCTTCTTTGTCTCTACATTATGACTTCTTTCTTGCCAACTATTGGGGAGTAAAATCCAACTTAAATAGTTGATCAGCCAATAAGTTACTTGCACCCTTCTGCCCAAATTGTTTGTTTGGTCTGTGTTATATAGCATGGACACTTACATTGTGATGGAACTAGAAAATTACATTGAAGTAAAATAATGGAGACAAATTCCTTACAAACACTAATTGTAGAAAAATAAACCAGAAGACCCTAGCTCACCCTTAAAACCAACGCACCTAGGTTCCAAGAGATCCCTAGTTCCCCCGAATATTCACTTAATTCATGCCTACCTCACTCCACCTATTCCCCCTCCTTTAGGAATATTCTAGAAGAATTCCATAACTAACTACTAACCCACTCACCACTTTCAGGGCCATCAATACTTCCCGTCCAAAACTCATCTTGTCCTCAAGGTAAAGAGAGAGGATAGGTAACATGAGAAAACTTTTACCTGGGTCCCATTGTTTGAAGCATCTTGACCACATAGGCAGAACCTTATCCCTGAACTTTAACAAATGGTTGGAAGTGATACCCACAATGTTGAGGACGCTTTCATCTCGTATTATTTCACTGTCAACAATTTCCCCCTGCATTTTCAGAGACTTGCTAGACGTCAATCCTACAAAGCTTTGGACGCTGAGTTATAATTTCCCCCACTCTCTGTCTCCTCGGTTCACCGTTTGCAACTCCGCTTCCTCCGACATCGCCTTAACTACTCCCAAAAACATTACGTTCAGGTTGGGCTGTTGATATACATAGTCATGTCAGTAGGGAGCGTCACACTTGTTGTCATTTGTCATCCATCTCTTTCAATGTTACTTGCCGGAAACCAGACCTTCTCTGGTTGCTGCTTGTCGTGCCGTTCCCTCCCTCTGCTGTCGACGTGTCTGGTGTTGCATGTTGTCCTTCTTTACGTGGCACTCTTTTCTGGTTGTTAGGGTTCGCACCTCCCCCACTTGCGAATGAGGACCGAGTTGGTACACTTGTTTAGGTACTATCATGTTGGGCTGTCTGGTTGTTGTCATGTTGGGCTAAGAAATTTTTTGGAACCTTGGTGCGTTGGTTCTAAGGGTGAGCTATTTTGGTTTATTTTTCTGCAATTGGTGTTTGTAAGGAGCTTGTCTCCATTATTTTACTTTAATATGATTTTCTGGCTCTATCAATTTGGTATCAGAGCATCTTCGATCCGGAGGTGCTTCTGGTCCATATTTGTCAAGAAATGAAAACCATGGAAGGACTTAGCGATTCTGAGCTCAAGGAAATGTTTTTAAAAACGGTGAAGGCTTTCGATGAAGCAATAGAGAGGATGGAAACACAAAGTTTGAAATCAAGAACAGTTTCAAACAAAAAAAAGAAATTGAAGAAAAAGAAAGAAAAAGAAGATGAAGCAGTACCTGAAAAAGAAGAAAGGAAAAATAATGAAGATGCAAAGGATGCAAAAGAAGAGCTAGGGTCTTTTGGTTTATTTTTTCTGCCTAAATTTACATATGTGCAAAATTTCTCCTCCAATGAAAGTGGTGACTGCTACTGGAGAGAAGTGTTATACATATATCAGCTATCTTCATTTACTTGTTTATGTACCTTAACTCCACTTGTTTAAGTTGGCAGCATATGTGATTAAGTTTCCTCTTATTTAATTGTAATATTGCATCAACGTGAACTTCCATCCACTCTCCCTACGTAAGCTTCTATTAGTAATTAATTAAATTCCTTGACACATCATACTGGGTAAAAGATTATGGGAAATAACATGTGGATCTTGCACACTTATCAGAGCATAAAATGAGCTTTAGGCATTGCTTTAAATGTTGAAGGAATATCATAGCACTTCAGATAGTTTACGTTTATAACATGCCTGTCAAATTACACATATCTGGAGGGTGCCATGCTGATTTTGGGCTAGTTAATCTTGTCACCAGCAATCATTGATGATGTGACAGAGAAAACAAATCTTTTGAGTGTAAGACTATTCTTGTTTGATGACCTAATTTATTAGAGCCTCGTTCGTTTTGTATGGTTTTGTTGTTTTGATATTTGGCCTTAGTTCATGCAGAAGTACTTTGTTTGCTATAACTATAAGCACCTTGACAGAGTAATGTGATAATGATTTAATCTTCAACCCTTGAAACCCGTTTGTTAAATGTGTCTTAGATTCTTAGTGTGCACAAAACTTGTTAAGTCTGACATGAATCCTCTTTCTACCAGTTTTGATGGATGATCATAAGGAAGCTGAAGCAATAGCAGAGCTTTCAAGGGCCATCAATTTTAAGCCAGATCTGCAACTGTTACATCTTCGGGCAGCATTTCATGATTCAATGGGTGATTATGTTTCTACTGTCCGAGACTGTGAAGCGGCCCTTTGTCTTGATCCTAGCCATGCTGAGACATTAGAGCTTTGTAATAAAGCACGGGAGCAAATTAATGACCGAAAGTGAGTGAATCAGAAATCAATAATCATGTTTTCTGTGTTCCTTATGGGACAAGCCTATTCTTGCCAACCAGTACTTTTTACACCTTGCAACCCAGTAATCATGAGTGCTATTTATCTATTGGGTTTTGTCTCTACAAACAGTTAGAAATATCATCTGGATTGAACCTGAAGGTGAAGTAGACGAGCAGGATAGCTTGTAAATATACGTAATGAATTATGGTTTTGTCAGCAGAGGGTTCAAGTAGTGCAGATGCTGCTGCTATTCTCCAATATGCCATGACGGCAAAAATGGTGATAACTGATAAGTTACCACAGTTTTCAACTAAACCTGTACATGAAAGTTTGTTATGCGACAGATTTTGATACTTGCAACTATTTTTGGCTGAGCAATCGCCGATTCACATTCTGTTGCAACTTGCAACTTTTTTCACTCTTATCCTTTGTGTAAACACAATTTTTCCTTGTAACTCTTTTTAACTCTGTATTTGTTATGATTTCTCTTTTGTATATGGAAGTTTAGATTAGGGGAAGATATACCCCATTACGAGGTCCGGAAAGATCATAAATTTCAATGAAAATTTACGGTGGGATTATATATTGCATACCCAGCTATGAAAGTTTTCCTTTGCACAGTTCGTCTATATATTTTTTTTGTTTGCTCTTTGGTTCTTCCCTCCCCTCGTTGTATGACTTTACGGTGGATTAGTTACCTTGTCTTAGGTTTTACATTACCTTGTCTTTCGCTAATTGAAAAGTTTAAAGACAACCATGTAAATTCTGCTGTTACTGTATATTTGACATAAATTCTTCTTCATCTTTTATATATATATATATATCTCTGCTTTCTTGCTCCTCTTCCCACGTAGAAGAGGCTTTCCAACCCACCTGTGAATTGTGACCAGCAAGATTTCGGCCGAAATATCTATATTTTCAACTGCTATTATTTATTTCGCTCAACTAGATGTCATGTCCTCTCTAGTCACAACTTTGACGAACTTTTTGTCAAGTAATTAATTATCTCACATACTCGCTCCAGTTATAGATGTTCCCATAATATGGAAGAAGAAGAAAATCTGGAAACTATGGATTTTAAACGCCCTAGAAAGTAAAACTTAAATGCACCTCTTTTATCAACAAGGCGTCTTGGTTATTCAGGAGTTGCAAATACATCTTGTTCATCAAATTCACTAGTTACCGTACATAATACGAGTGTTTCATACAAGATGAATTTGTTCATCCACTAAAAGAAGCACTTGAAGCAGATGGCGATACATCAGTGGTTCTTGCATTTGATCAAGATGATGGTAACGACAAGGATATGTGTTTTCATCTAAAAAATTTGGTTGGGTTTGATGTTTTAACTCTCAATTAATATATATATGGGCTCCATATACTTTTATGTGTGTGTAGAAGATAAATTTATCTATTTATCTCTTACAATATGAGAAATATTAAACCTTATATCCTTTTATATGTGTGTATAAAAGGTTTAATGTTTCTCATATTGTAAGAGATAAATTTTATATTCTACTCGCACATAAAAGTGGGTGAGACTTATATTTTTTTTTCTCATATCTTCACATGGTGCCAGATAGGCCCACACACTTTTATGTATATGCAAGATAATTTTATTTTATACAACATGAGAGACATAAAAGTATATATATATATATATATATATATATATATATATATATATATATATATATATATATATATAAGAGCGATATATTCTTACATCGATGTAAGAATAAGAAATCTTACACTAATTTTATGTAAATAAATAATATTCATTAAACTGCCCAATGATCATCCATGAAAAGGTGATGAAAAAAATTCTTCATCATGAAGTACTATATCTTAGTGACATTAGAGCATTTTTGTATATTACAGATAGCATTAGACCTAACATAGCATGCAGTTAATTTAATAACAAGGTTTAGTTTTACACCATTTGAAAAGACATTGGAATGTTGTTAAGCATATTCTTTGTAAAAAGATATACGTTTAATGGAGGGTAGAATGCTAATGTTGGATTTCTTTTATCATCTTAAAGTTTGGTCATGATGGGCTAGAATAGTGGGCCTAGGTCTAACCATTAGGAATAAGTCAGAGGAGAGAGAAATTATCTAACAAATTGATGAGAATAGTGGCATAGGGTGTCGAAATGTGGAAAATTTGTTGTAAACAATGCGAAAGGGAATCAATCGGGAGGAGAGGTCCTCTAAGTAGTATTTTCTTACATTTTTGCAAGGCTGCTTGCAACCATTAGAGTCTTGTGGAATCTATAATTAGTGACCGGAAGGAGCTTGTCTTCATATTTCGTTAATTCAATTTTATTTGTATTTATTAGGTTTCATCAATTTGATATCAGAGCATTTTCGATCTGGAGGTGTTTTTGATCCAGATCTTTGAGGGAGTGAAAACCATGGGAGGTCTTGGAGCTTTGGAGAAAGTCAACATGTTACAGATCATAACAATGGTGCAAAAAATGTTGGAAATTATAACATCCCCGTCTCGACCCGGTTCAATTAACACACATATGATATTAAATATGATCAGCGAAAAACTTAACTTACACAAATACGATTTAACTTTTTCTTTTTCTTTTATCCAATTCACATGATATATAGCAATAATTTATTTTTTTTATATGACAAAGACGAAAATCGGACAGCATAACGACTGTAAACCGAACAAATGGGGATTTAGAAATCCTACGTTCAAGGTTCCCTGATAAACAATTCAAATAATCCATAATTTCAGAATCTCAGATATCCATCAAGGATCAAATACTCATCCATGGGCTCGCGCATAAATTGGCTGTGCCACTAAGTCTAACAGCATGCATAACCAACACATACACATAACTGAATACTACATAATCATATGAACATGCCTGAATACACAATTGTACATGCATCAAAGCAGAAAACATGTACAAAATATATACAAAGTAACGGATCAGACATCATGAGACTCAAAACAATAGGAATACGAAAGCAATATAATAATCCTCTAAAAAATAATAGCATACTACTACCCAAGATCCGATCCATAACAACACCTCTATCTATGGGTCGTATCCTTACCCCGTGAGGGCTCACCGGCAATCCGTATACCTAAAATGATGTCCCCAAACGCGGTGAGATAACAAATCTCAATAAGCTCCAAGTTTATAGAGAAATCTCCATACCCTGGACCCACTCCTGCATGAAAGTCAGATACAAAATATACACGGCATCATATACTCAAATATCATAACTAAAATGAGCATATACACATATCTTATCAGAGATGTACACAGTCATTTCCAAGGGAGGACCCCAAGCGAAAAGAAATGCACATAACAAATATCATAACTAAACTGAGCATATACACATATCTTATCAGAGATGTACACAGTCATTCCCGAGGGAGGACCCCAAGCAAAAATCAACGCACGTAAAAAATATCATAACTAAACTGAGCATATACACATATCTTATCAGAGATGTACGCAGTCATTTCCAAGGAAGGACCCCAAGCGAAAATTAGTGCATATAAATCCATTTACGAAAATCATCACAGTAATCACATCAGACCAAAACTTATCATATCAAAGATGTACGCAGTCATTCCCAAGGGAGGATCCCAAGCGAAAATCAACGTACGTGTTTCCAAGAGAGGACCCCAAGCGAAAATTAGTGTATATAGATCCATTAGCCAAGAATCATTACATAACAGAGGTGTACACAGTCAATCCCAAGGGAGGACCCCAAGCAGAACTCAATACAACATATGATATTGAAACATATCAAAGTAAATACATCAAAACAAAACATATCATATCATCACATAGCTCTATATGAATGCATTTATACCAAGTATCAGAAGACAACATACAATACCAACCATAGTCCATTAGCCATGGTGGAGCACATAGATAAGAGAGAATTCATTAAACATAAAGCTTACCTCTTGGAGCTTTAATGATAGTCTTACTTGTCACCCAAGTCCCCTATCTTCCTCCAAAAGAATCCAAATTTTTGAAATCCCTAGGCACACCTAGAGAAAGAATTCAAAACAAAACTCAATAAAATGATATAATGCCATGTAATTCTACAAGACATACACTTTATTGATTACTTTCTTTTCCTTATCAATTCTTATGCCAATATTATGCCATTCTCATAAGTCATAATCGATTTTCTTTTAACTTAACCATATTAGACCATGGGTGGGTGGTTCTTTGTTCAACAAATTTCCACATAATTCCACGTATTCACCTAGTCTTAGGATAGTCCCAAAAGGCTTTCAGAATACTCATTATTGCTCTTAGCACCTTAAAGCCTATTTTCCCCAATTTAAGGTAGAGTGCCCATTACAAAGGAGCTATAAGATTTCTCTTTGTCTAGTGCCTAAACCCTAGCTTAGCCACCTATACAAATTATTTTACGCATAAAAGTATTCTCACTTTGCGAAACAGTATGTTCGAACGTATACCTCATTTGAAAATGGCCAAAACTCATTTTAAGGCCATACAAAGGAGCTACCTTTTTTTCTTTTTTATTTCACCAAAGTGAAGGTCCATACACTTAGAATATTATTCTACGCATAAAAGTATGCTCACTTTGCAAAATAGTAACTCCTAGCACACACCTCTTTTAAAAATGGCCATAATCACATATAAGGCCTAAAGAAAGAAGTTACTCAATTTTTTTTATCTAACCCAACCAAAAGTTTAAACATCTAATCATATAGTCCTTAGTCCATGTAAGTGCTCATTAGCACAAACAATCACTCTAAAAATATTCTTCCTTTGTAAATGGCTAAGAGGCACATAAAGGAAATCATGCTAATTTCATGATTCTAATGCTTTAGTCCATCAAATTCAAGCTTATCATATAACCATAATCATTATTAGGTAATAAAACCCCTTTTACACATTAATTCATCCATTTATGCCTCAAAACATAAGACACCACTACGCATCATTCAATTAATTCACTCAATTCATGACAACTTACATATACTCCCATTAATTTTTTTGAGCATTAAACCCTAATTTTTCACACCATGGCTGAACCTGGTGGGAGGGATTCAAGAGAATTTTTCAAATTTTAAACACATATACATGTTCATATCACATTACCACTTCATATACCACACTAATCCATCAACAATTTCAAATTTTAAACTCAAAACTTCCCCTCCAACACATGTTCATAATTACAAAACTTGAACCATGAAATATTTATCATTTTTATAATTCGTCCTTAAATATGTCTTTAATAAGGATGAAAAATAATCCATCCTTAATAGTGACGTAAAACATCTGTCCCCATTAGGGATGGAAAATAATCCACCCCTAAAAGTATGTGAGGTTCATAATTTCCTTTTCACTCTTTCCTTTTCACATGAATTCACATGGGCTGCACATACTTTTATGTACATATAATTTTATCGACTATATATAGGGTAGCAGGTTGAAAAGAAGCTTCCATGACCGACAAATATGGTTTTTCAACATCTTCAGTTAACATAATTTAAAAATATATAGCAGCTTCAACAGAGTCCTCTTCCTTTTGTCATGCAAATATCTTAAGATTTTATAATATGATCTTCACGTAAACATGTTGATTCATATTTTGGCTGTTTGCTATCTCGTATACGTGCTTATCTTTTAGAATCTGAAATAAACTGAATGCTATAGACAAATTTCTCACAATTAATTAATCTCTTTATGGTTAAAAAGGTGAGTGCGTAGCAGTATATTGGCACTTTGAAAATATTTGTATTAATAGTGATGCTGCATTAAAACTCGTACTTATTTGATGAGAGGTTATACTCATCACTTATTTTTTACTATCTTTTACGATTAATTTTATTATCATTCTATTAAAATTAAATTAACGATTATAAAATAATATTAAATGAGAACCGTTAATTTAATTTTGATTCAAAGAAAATAAAATAAAATGTAAGAATTAATAGGTAAATATAACCTATTGCTAATTTAATTATTATATTTGCTGAACAAAATATATAGGACAAAAGAAAAAGTACCAAAGATTGTAGCTTAACGCAACTTCATTATATTGAATGCAAGAGTAGTTTTTTGCTTCTAGCTTTTCCTATTGAATATTTGTCTTCACTCTTTGAATCCAGGAAGTTAAGAAGGAAGCCATCGTGCCCTTAAACTCCCTACGTCTTCATTCTTAATATCTGGACGTTGACTTTGCTTTTACGACAGTTTTACCGATTAATTATTTATAAATCTTTTCAAAATTTACTTACATAACACTTAATTTTAAGGAAAACTTGAGGCTAGGCTTATACAAAACAAATTATTATTCTCAGTTTGAGATACTAGACTGAAAGTATGTAGTACATGCTTATCTACATGTGATAAGAAAATGATCGTGACTATTTGATTAGAGACTTTGATATCATATCAAAAATCAATTTAATCGAAAATGTAAGTGAATATCATATAAAAAATCATGCTAATAAAGCATATCAGACTTAAATTTTTCTCCGTACATTTGACCAAAATCAGATCTATGTACATTCATAATTGCACTGCATTTTAAATGGGCAGACAAAAAGACAAATTTGCCCATGTCTTTTTTGTATTGGTCCGCGGGAAAGTTTGGTTTCTTCATTTCACAGTTTCCATTCAGTTGTCCTCTAATTTCTCTAGAGTTCTTTGTTCTTTTGTACACTTGCTTTCCTTCGGGTTTTCTGCGGTTTCTCTTGCAATTTCTTACTTTGCGTGACCACTGACCAAGTGGTAAATAGGAGAAGAAAAAAGGAAAAGGAATGTAAAACGACTCATTCTTTGATTTGTTTAAATGATTTTTAATAGAATATCTCCAAAAAAAGGAAAAAAGTTTTTTAATAGGGGAAAGGAAAAGGACTTGAAAATTGACTCGTACTTTTGTTTCGAAGATTTTTAACGAGGGGAAAAGAAGGAAAAAGATAAGAAAGTTCTCATTCCTTTCCCCTTAATTAAATTTAAATTAGGATAAGTGGAGAGGAACATGTTTGCTTTAAATTAAATCAGGGAGAATGAATTTTTTTTGTTTTTGCTTCTCCTTCCTTTATTACGTAAGGCATCTAAATGAGTGCGAATCTTTAAGGTTGCTTCTTGTGATCGAAGATCACGAGTTCGAATTTAAAAAATATATTCTCTTTACAAAAATGTAATAGTAAGACTGCGTACAATCAAACATTATCTATATACTTGCAAATTAAGTGGCCTTTACACTAAGATTTGCCTTTGCCCTTACTTTTTATTTACCTTTCCTTTCCCTTCATTTTCTACTCATTTAAAATATCCTAACGTTAACATTGCATTTTAGGTTGATACAAAACTACAAAATATTGCCGTAAGGATTATAATAAGCCCAAAGGGTTGGATAGCACTTGGGGTGGAATCCACTAGAAAGAAGGAAAATAATTCATCATTGCACTCAGAGTTTTTAAAAATAAGAAGCCATGCATGATAAAACTTGGTCAGCAGGGATAATTCTTAATTCTTCAAAGAACGTCTTAGAGGAGTTTAAAATGGCTCAATGACAGACAAATCAGCCATCATATTTAAACAAAATTTTGAATTTTAACATTTCTCGTAAATTTTAGGATATTTCAACTTCTCAAAATTTGTATAATAACAAGAAATGCTGTATATAATACAATTATTAGTATGGCTTAATTGTCTTTGGTTATTTTACATATAATATATAAAAAGATTGAGGGAAAAAAATACATATTTAAAGAAAGAAAAAGGAAACAAATACAAAGACATTAATTAACACAAAATTTACGAGCAAGTTATTGATTCTTTGGCGATCTTAAAAAATGCTTCCATCACCATATCTTTATAATAACCCTTCTCATGTTGGATCCATACAGTTGTAAGCATTAACATTTATTTTAAAGAAATACACTAAAGAAGTCCTCTTTAATTCATGCAAATTAATATCTTAAGGTGGTTTGTAATCTTCAAAGTAGACTAGTCGCATTGATGTTTTGGCTTTTTTTGTGTCTTTGCCTATATATAAAACATACTTTCAATAGGGTTACAAAATAGTACAAAAGAAAAAGTTCCAAAGACAGCCGTTTAACGCAACATTATTTATTATAATGAAATAATCTAATCTTGAATTCAAGAGCTTCTGCGCCAGAATGTTGGTCTTGGCTGTTAGAAATTAGAAAATGAAAATATTGTTATGATTCTGAGGTATGCATGCCAGATCAGAGTTCTACAAAATAAAAATTTAGAATTAACTATGTTTTATTTGTAAAACCCTATATTACTTTACAACATTCCGGGAGAGTTCAGTTTCAAACTTTCAAAGGGTTTTTGACTGTATATTCAGAATAATTTGTAGATTAGATTCCATTTAGTGGAGGCCATTAATGCAACAAAATCCACAATCTCTGATCCGATGAAGCAACTTGCTTATGAAAAATCTAGCCAATTAGAATGTGTGAAGGGTGAGTGAACTAGATTAATTTGTAGTTTTTTTATTGCTATAAAAACCCTAATTGCCTCTTTATTGAGACGAGTCGGTCCATCCCGTATACTCGTAAGTTTTAATTCTTTGAATTAGTTAGGAGATTAATTTCCACTACTAGAAAATTCACAATCAGCAAGGAAAAAATTCCTTTGCAAAACAGCCAAATTCCCTTGCAAAAACTGTTTGCAACGGAAATTGCGAGGGAACACCGTCCCTCGCTAAAACCCTCGTCGCAAATAGATTTGCAAGGAAAATTTGTCACATGACAATTCCCTCGCAAATTGCTACGGAAAAATTCCCTTGCAAAAAAGTAAATTTCCCTCGCAAACAACAGACCTATCTACAGTGTCTTCCTGTCGCAGATTGCGACGGAAATGTCGAGTATAATTTTTCTCGCAAATTTCCGTAGCAGAAATTGCAAGGGGTGTATTAAATTTCCGTTGCAAAATTTGCAAGGGAACATTTTAATTTTCCTCGCAAAATGCTACGAATTTTGCAAGGAAATTTTGAAAATTTTCGCCACAAATTCTGGAATTAAAATAAAAAAATAAAAAAAAATGTATTAAACTTTTGTTAATTTTCCTGTAAACAACAAGGATTCCAAATGAACATAAATACATAAATTGAGCAATAGAAATCCAAAAAAATACTGGATAAACAATCAAATTAAATAGTATATCAACAAAAGTGAACAACAAGAACTATCAAATCTACAACTAAAATGTCTTTAAAGTTCTAAACAAAATAAATAATACAAAAAATATATGATATATCTCTGAAGTCCTAAAAGAAGTAAAACATACAAACAACAACTAGTATGCCTCTAAAATCCTAGCAAAGTCGTCATCATCATCATCAGGGTCATCATCCGGCGCCGGTCCCTTCAACTTGTTGCAGTTGGCTTCCTTGTCCTGCATTAAAGTCGAAGTTGTTCCTGCATTTGTTTCATAATGTCAGCTTGCTGCTTCACAAAGTCTGCTTGCTGAGTTAGCTGCTCTGTCGTAGCATGCAATTGCTCCTTCGTAGCATGCAATTGCTCCTGCATCTGGGAGTGGGACACCCTCATCCTTTTAAGTTCATCTACAAATACATTATTATAAAACAGTAAGTTAAATGTTTAAAATAAAATATTAATAGAATAGAGATTGAAAATTTAAAAGAATTAACTATGCATTGAGTTTACCTGCAGAAACACTATCAACCTGGGTAGAGGGCCGCTTGCGACCGAACTGCAACGGATTCTGCGACGGCGATGTAGTAACAGAAATCTTGCCTATTTTCCCTTGCAATTGACTTTCCCTTGCAAATTCCGTCGCAGTTTGCCAGGGAATTTTTCCCTCGCAATTTTCCTTCGCTATTCGTGACTTTTCTAATAGTGTTCGAGTTAGGGCTAAGTTACAATTAGAATTTTTTGCCTCTCCCAAAAAAGTATATACGGTGGAAATTGAAGTTATATTTTCTTCCAGCTACTTAATTCGCGTTGCTAATTCATGTAACATCCCGTTACCGGACCGATGTGTTATCATCAAATATGGATTAGTTAAGACTACGGATAAACTTTTCACAAAACATTTTCATTTACTTTTTAAAACAATAATACCGTAATTATAAACGTGTAACATTCTCTAATCTGAGACCACTTCGCTTAACAATTTACTTTAACCTTCTTATCATGATAAACTAGACATCCTAGGCTTTCCGGAAAGATATTACAATATCCATTTGGATAAGTATAGCCGGAGTTATTAAACTCGCAACGTAGCTGACAAAATCAAATTCATGTAACATCCCGAGCGCTGACGAGGGAGGGGAGTGATCGCCGGTGCAAAGAGGCACGGACAAGTAGCGACTCCTGACAGTCTTCCAGCGGGGGGTTACATGCATGAATGAATCGAATCGACACCAGAAAGAGAGATTTCAAAGACTGTGTAGGTACGAGACTGCACAGTTTGAGATAGCTTATAAGAATTGATTGGTACTACCTATATTAACAAGATGCATCTGCTTTTCGGTAGCCCGGAATAGAATAACTCCACAGTTAAGCGTGCTTGACTTGGAGCAATTCTGGGATAAGTGACCTCCTGAGAAGTTTTCTCAGGAAGTGTGCGAGTGAGGAAAAAGCACACTGAAAAGTCTCGTGTTAGTATGTGGAGATAGTCATTGATTCTTGAAGTTGTCGGGCGTTGCAAGTGGTATCAGAGCAGGGCCTCTCTTCCAGTACGGTGTGGTTCGAAGACGAACCAGGCGGAAGCTGGTGGGCATGTAACATCCCGAGCGGTGATGAGGGCGGAGAGTGATTGCTGGTGCAAAGAGGCACGGACAAGGAGCTGCTCCTGACAGGCTTCTAGCGGGGGGTTACATGCATGAATGAATCAAATCGACACCAGAAAGAGAGGGATTCCAAAGACTGTGCAGGTACGAGACTGCACAGTTTGAGATAGCTTATAAGAATTGATTGGTATTACCTATACTAACAAGATGCATCTGCTTTTCGGTAGCTCGGAACGGAAGAACTCCACAGTTAAGCGTGCTTGACTTGGAACAATTTTGGAATGGGTGACCTCCTGAGAAGTTTTTTCAAGAGGTGTACGAGTGAGGAGGGCGTTACAAACGTAAAATTCAACTATACCCATTAAGTATTAGGGTTTTATTAGTCTCATTTAACATAAGATAATTATCTTATGTTGTAGAGAGAAAATAGATGGGTCTCACCATTACAAGAAAAAAAAAAAAAGGTAGAGTACGAAAATCGAAGTGAGAGAACATGATAGAAGATATCTTATATAAAAGGAGAGTAATATTTTCTTAAATATTAATATGTAGTTTTAGATTCTAACATTTGATGCATCAAAGTACTCATGGTCAAATTTATCCACCGCAAGACTTCCGTTTCAATTCAAATATTTGACCTATTTATGTTTTTCTGTGTGATAAATTCTTGCAAATCGGAATAGAGCTTTATGCATGGGATTCGAAAGCAGTATTCAATATTCAAACACATGCTAGCTTATATTAGATAGTGGATATACTGCTTTTCCATTTGAAAGAATCATTAAGTCAATATATACAAAAAAAAAAAAAAAAAAAAAACATTAAGTCAAGTGACACCCATTAGGTTTACAAACAATCTGTTATTATTAAATTTAATTTAATGGTTCTAAATGATCTTGTTTAGTAAAGAGAGTGAAATCCTAACGTAAATAAAGAGAGAATAAATAAATAAATATATCTTTAATGAATTACGAATTTTTGGTTATTAACTTCAGTTATTATTTATAAATATGATAAATTAGTGTAAAAAACTATATTGAGCCCAAAACAAGCAAAAATTAAGGTATTTTTATAATTATAATTTATTTAAAAGTTATAATAGTCTTTTTCGTTATAATTTTTTAATTTTTCAACCTAAAATAACATCATTTTAGAAGATAGAAACATTAATGCCATAACGAGTAAAGTATTTCTCTAGTCTGGTGATAACTAGTGACCCCAAAACTATGTTATTTTGAATTAATGAGGAGTGTTTCTGTAATTTTAGAGAAATTAATGAAGAATATTTCGATGAAATTCATATGATAAAAATTAAATAAAATTGTAAAAACACGCTTCATCAATTCAAAACAACGTAATTTTGAGATTACTAAAAATAACTTATCACGGGAGAAATACTTTTTCTTTAAAATATAACTTCAAAAAACTTTTTATTATCGTTGGGGTATTTGACTTTGTTGGTAGGTAGAACCCTCATCCTTGTCGTTAGAGTTGTACGTACTACTAGCATCAATGGTGGCTTTCGTCGCTCTTGGTTGTAAAAGAGAGAGTAAATCTCATCCTAATCTTCGTTGGTGTAAATTTTGTCCATAAATGAGGAACAATCTTGCTTGGTGTAAAATTTACTCCTCTGTCAAACGGTTTATCTTCTTTTTCTTCTTCTTTTTGAATTTCTCACTTAAATTTTCAACCCTTATAAATATAGAAATCGTTCTTGTTAAAATCTCGATTTATTACTACGATTTTATATTTTTTCGATTTTTTTTCATCAAAACGATTTTACTAATATTCCAAACGCTTTTACATTTTTACGATTTTTTATAATTTTTTTACATTACGATTATACATTTTATGATTTTTTAATTCCCTATCAATTTTACTTAAGATCTCGATTTTTGCTATGAAGACAGACACACACATACATTCTTACCAACTTCTCAATCTTAACCATCCAATTTAGTTCGATATATAATATAATATTTTTCGTAAATACTTCATTGTAAAACTTTTGTAATTAATAATGATAACCTACCAGATTCCACTTGAAAGCAAAAACTTTTTGGAAAGATATGGGATAGGTTACATGAACATATAAAATATCTTCTCGAAGAATTCGGGTTCTTTATTAATTTAATTTAATTTTGTAATTTCCTTTTATTCAACAAGTAAAAAAAAAAAAAAAAGGAGAGAAAAGATACCAAAAAAAAAAAAAAGAGAGAGAATTCAATTTCTTCATCAAATTGTTAATTTTTTACTTTGCCAGGATATATATGGCCGGTATTCGTATAAACGAGTACAGTGGCGGATCCAGAAAATTAATGAAAGATGGATACTTAATATATAAGTTCAAGTACATATAGATCTGGGTCTAGTCTGGAACGTGACTTACGAGCAGCTACCGGCTGGCTGGGTCTGATTTAGATCTAGATCTGGACGGATTGCGACTCAACTGTACTGACGATGAAAAAAGAAGCAAATGTTCCAACTTCCAATAATAAAAATTGAGGAGGTTTGAGAGGAAATGAATCAGTATGTAGATGCAAACGATGTGTATGGAATAGAGTTCTATGCTGTTAGATTTGGATAATGAAGGTGGAGGAGAGAAAAAAAAACTCACAGAAAAATAGAATAGAAGGAGAAAAATTAAAGGGGTAGAATATCATAACAACCAACTAGAGTTACTATCAATGTTACTACCAATCAATTTCACCGAATCGATTATAACGATTATATTTATTTCTATTTTTGTATGGTTATGATTCTCATATTTAATGTAATAGCATTAAATATGAGAAATCATAATCATACAAAGCTGAAAATAAATATAAAGTATTAAATATGGAGAATCATAACCATACAAATATAGAAATAAATATAACCGTCATAATCGAACTAACGGTCAAATTGATTGATAGTAATATTGGTAGTAACCCTAACTGATTGTTATAATATCATACTCCTAAATAAAATGTGAAAAATTTGAATTTTAAGAGAAGAATATTTTTATATTTTTGCATCATATTTTAAGGGTGGGCACTTGCCAAGTTGCCCCACTTCTAATTCACCTAGATCCGCCTCTGAGCGAGTACACCACATTATATATAAACTTTAGAGTAAAGAATATGAGGTAACTTAATCCATTGCACATGACCCGAATCATTGATTTGAGTTCTAAGGTTAGTGATGTGTCTTGCACGATTTAATTGTAATTAATTAATTATTTTTTAAAAATAATTACCATTATATTTATTAGAATTTTTCCTTATTTTTAAGATTTTAAATTTTAAATTTTTGATCAATTTGTAATGAGACTGTAAAAGAATACTTACGAATTGAATTTGTTATTTTATTAATAGAAATTGAAAACTGAATGATTGCTCTTTTATAAAATTTCAACTTTTTATTTAGCTACATTTTCTGTACACTTTTGCCATTAAAATACATCATCGATCATTCATCGTTTACTGATTTTGAGTAAAGTAACATATTATTGGTTAATGTTTATTTTCCTCTTTCGCTAGATTTTTTATTCATGGTAATAAAAAAATCCTCTTTGACTTTTTCCCGTCATAGTTTTTCTACGTGTACCATATATAAGTAATAATATTTGGAACGATGGATTTAAACGCTAGAAAGAAAAAAGAAATAATATCTGGATCGGAGCATTTGATGTTGACGGGTATTAAAAGATTTTCTCAAATATATTCAATCTTTCAACATCAAGAAATGTATAAAAAATTTGAATCAAGGTATTAGTCTAATTAATACGACCTAAGTTACCACTCAATATACATTTATTTCATGCAATACTATTATATATATATATATATATATATATTTTTTTTTTTTTTTTTGTTTTGAAAAATAAATTTAAGGAATGGAAAAATTGTCTTAATTTGAAGTTAAGACATATTACGAGTTTCAACTAAGATATTTATAATACCAAATGGTGGTAGTTCTGTTGGCACATGAGAGCTGAACATGTGCGAGTAAGAACATGTGTTTGATCCTCTCTAATATCATCTTTGTGAGGAGTTTAAAGTCTTAATTCTAGATCCACCTCGAATCGAATTAGTCACTAAGCAATAAATTGATTGGAATATTTCAAAAAAAATAAACTAAAATTTATAATAAATATTTATAGATAAATAATTAATAAAAATGTAAATGTAGAACATTTTTTTATCGACGTCGTTGTTTGATTCTTCAAATTGCAATACAATATTTATTCATAATATTATTATCTTTAATTAAAAGTTTGTAGTCCTTTGTTGGGAGGAAATATTTTAATTACCAGCATTTAGAGCCATAATTTTGTTTTGTATTCATAAGCACCTTTCAAATGATAAACGAAGACTAACTATTGTCACTGTATTAAGCACAGTCTAGTATGACTAATTAGGTTACCACTCAATGTACATCTAATCAAGCTTTCATGCAATATTATTATATATTATTTAGGTAAAAAATAAATTTTAAGATTTGGAAAAGTACCCTATTATCAAGGTAGGACTGTGAGTTTTAATAGTAGATCATTTTTTTTTTTGGTAGATAATAGTAGATCATTTTTATAGTATATCAATGTTGTCCGATACTCAAAGAGATTCAATCTCATTTACAATATCATTATTATATCATTAATTGAAAGTTTGTTATCCTTTAATTGTTGGGAGAGGGAATATTTTAACTCCTAACCTTTAAAGCTCTAATTTTGTTTTGTTTTGTTTTGTTTTCGTAAGCACCTTTCAAACGATCATAGGAGACAAACACGTGTCACCGTATTTAGCAGTCTTTGGACGTAGATGCATAACACACTATTTTAATTTTACTACACGTACACGGCTACACAGAAAGCCGCGAACTTCATCGTTCATTGAAGTTGTATTTCTTACGAAATGATACGTAATTGTGTTGAAAAGACACGTACTATTAACTAATCAATTCTCTTATTATAATATTGAATAGTGATATCATTTGGAAATTTCGGGTACCTACAACATTGGAGCTTCCATCAATAAGCTGACAATATAGGAAGCATAGTCTACCTGGTAACCTTGTAGAATATAACATTGTAGAAAATTGGGTGAAAGTGATGGGTGGTTTCCTATTCCTATCATGAAAAAGATAACGATTTGCAAATAGTTTTGCTCTTTTATGGTTTCCTATAATTTGATTTGATTATATTAGAGTAATTTCGTAAGGAAGGGATTTCTATGATCACATCATGGGAGAAATGACAAAATTTATAAAATGGAAAAGAGAAAACAATCATTTAAATTGCTTTCTGTTGATTTATTAATTAATAGTTGAGATTGGTGGGAAGTGAAAAATGATATATTAACATATTAGGATTTCTTTAATATCCAAAAAAAAACATATTAGGAAAAAAAACGATAGATTAAAATATAAGGAAAATGGTCTAATTGAAAAGTATATGTTAAAATATTAGTCAAGGAAAATGATAGATTAAAATATAAGGAAAATGATATAACGGAAAAGTAATCACTTATATAATAAGTATTATAATCTAATCTTTTGCGTGGGGTTTATGGAATAGGTCGGTAATACCTCATATTATAATATGGTTAGAAGTCTTTCAAACTCGTTTGCGTAGAGTCTTGTTTGGAGCTGTTTTAAGGAGGGAGAAGAAGTGAATTATTTTAACTTTTTCTCCCTCAAATTTCCAAAATTTCCTTTTCTCAAATCAGGTAGTAAAAAAATAATACTAAAAATTAAATAAAATGAAGTAATATTCTCAATTCTCAACAAGATTCATGAAGATGATTTGCCTCATTTCTTTATTTAAATATTCAAATACAGGACCAAGTTGACTATTTAAATATTCAAAAGTTACAGGAGAGTAACTTTCTTTTAGAAGATAGAAATAAAAGGTAATATAAAAAACAAGGAATTTGTATTTGTCATTTAACATGACACAACAAACTTTCCTACACACACAACATTTTGTGAGGCCCACACTTTTTGAAGAAAAAAGATAAAAAGAAAATTACGGCACGCAAAACGAATCTCTATAACATTACACAATCATTTTTCCTACAACATAACTCTTATAAAACTCAAAAAACAATTACAAAAATTATTACCTTTAGCTACTTCCCTTGGTTTTGATTTGTCTTCGTAGTGTCCTTGCATTGTTGATTTTTTTTCTATAAATAGTCAAACAGGACCCTTACCAAATCAACTCCAAAACAAGACTTTCCTCCTATGCAGTGTTTAGAAATCCATTAGGAAAGATGATGCAGCCTGAGATCCAGAAGTCCCAATGGTCATTTCATGAAGTCATGAACTCAACTTTTGATGAACTTGTTGAGCCCTATGACTTCACCATAGATGACTATGTTGGTGAATGTGGGACCTATGGCTTTGCCATGGATGACCATGTTGGTGATTGTGGATTCAATACTCTTTTCAGAACTCCTCAGGATAGTGCTTCTGAAGTTTTCTCTATTCCCTTTCCTAACACCATGTTAACCAATGATCATATCCAATACCCAATTGAGCAAGAAACCCTGCAACTTCCATCACTTATGGAAGATTTCCCCATGGAATTGGATGATTTTGATTCCATTCTGAATGCTCAGGTTGTTGGTATTGATGGCTATGGATGCCAAGAAGAAAGTGAAGGTAGCTTCCCTTCACAGAATTTATCCAGTGAGGTAGAAGATGCATGGAGTCCTACCCCATCAGTGAAGTCACAATTGTCCTCAATTCAACCTTCACCAACCTTGCCACAAGAAGGCATGGAAATTGACAACCAAGTGAGTCTTCCACATCTTATGGAGGCTTGTGGAGAAGCCATGGAGCAAGCACAAAAAGCACTAGCTGAAGTGATCTTGAGATGCATAAGCCAGAAAGTTAGCCCACTTGGTGAATCTCTTGAGCGCCTTGCATTCTATTTGTCTCAAGATATGACAAATCAAGGAGAAAATCTCAAAGGGGAGGCCTTCAAAAACTTTGAGGCTTCTTTGAGGGCATTCTACCAAGGGCTCCCAAATGGAAAAGTTGCTCATTTTGCAGCTGTTTCAGCAGTTCTTGAGGCTATACCAGAAGATTGTGATGTTATACATATAATAGACTTTGATATGGGACAAGGGATTCAATGGCCTCCAATGATTGAGGCCATTGCTTGCTTGCACAAAACATTGAAGTTGACATCTATCAAATGGGGTGATGAAAGCCCTGAATCTTTGTCCACTCCATGGACTTTTGAGGAAATCAGAAGGCAGCTCTATGAGCATGCCAAATCCTGTGGTTTGAAGTTGAAGGTAGAGGAAAAGGGAGTGGAGGAATTGATCACTGAGATGAAGAAAATGAACAAAAGGGGTGGGAAGAGAGAGTTTTTGGCCTTCAATTGCATGGTGGGACTTCCACATATGGGGAGAGTAATGAGCAGAAGACATGTCTTGGAGTTTCTAAGTTTAGCTAAGGATTTGATCAACAACTCTGGCAACAGGGGAATTGTCACTTTTGGGGATGGGGATGCATTTGAGAAAGTGAAAAATAGCTTGAATTTCAGGTCATTCTTTAATGGACATTTGGTGCATTACCAGGCCTTGTTAGAATCAATCGAGTCACATTTCACAACTCATTTGTCAGTAGCAAGAACTGGCATGGAGTGCTTATTTGTGGCACCTCATATCTCTTCTCTTGCTTGGTTACAAACATGGGAGGAGATGAAAAGGGATTGCAATCTTCATGCAGATATAAGCATGGAGGGTTGTAGATTGAGCAAAAAGATTTTAATGGAAGTCACAGAAGTTTTGAGAGGAAGTGAAGGTTCATATCAGGCCAGGATTGAAGGACAAAATGGTAATGAACTTGTTATTGAATGGAAAGGAACCCAACTATTAAGATTTTCGACTTGGAAAATTTAAAGGATAAGGAGGAAGGAGTGCACATCACTTTTTTTGGGTACACCAATCAAAATTACACATTCAAAGGATAGTTGATAGTGATGACAATTTGATTTGTACAGATTCATGCTCATATATATCAACCAAAATAAATATAAAGACCTTTATTCTCAGTATTTTGCTCAATATATAACATAATTTGTTTCCAAATGTACTTTCATTGTACCAGTTGCTCCTTAATTAAACTACTGAATGAAAATAGAAATAAAATGCAAGATTTGTTCTTAGATTCGATTTTGTCAAGATCAAAGATATTCTACATCAATCATCCACATAGATAAAATTAAGAAGAAATACAATTAGGATCCGGGGACAAACCAAAAAAAGTGAAGATAATTATGTAATGTAACTATAATGACCCTAAATGGTAAATCTTAATTAGAGATTTAATTTAAGGATTTAAATGCCATAATTAGATATACTGAGTGATTTCGAGTATTTTGACTGTAATCATGACTAGGTTATGAACAGTGCGTTCTGTCGGAGAATTTGCAGTCTTGTGAATTAACCGGTAGAGCTTAAATTAGTAAAATAATTTTAGAGACATAATTTGACAATTCTGACGTCAAATATGAATTCAGAATGGAATTTTGTATAATCTAGCAAATTTTGAGAACTGTGGTTGGATTGTATGACTGTTATGATGCTTTGTATAGATGCATTCATATAGAGTTATTTGATGCTATAATACGTTTTGTTCTGATATGACTTCTGTAATATGATTTCTGTAATAATCTTTGGCCATTGATTGTATAGTACCCTGATGTTCGCTTTGGGGTCCTCCCTCGGGACTAATGGTGTACACCTCTGATATGTCTGGTTCCGCTTTGGGGTCCTCCCTCGGGAACATGTGCGTTGATTTCCGCTTGGGGTCCTCCCTTGGGAATGACGGCGCACACCTCTGATATGATATGGATATATGCTCTGTGCTGTTATGATATCTGTTATATGTTGTATTCGTATATTCTGTATCTGACTTTCATGCAGGAGTAAGTCAGGGGTATGGAGAATTCTCTATAAACCTGGAGCTTATTGAGATTTGTAATCTCACCCCTCGTTGGGGCCATATTTTCAGGTGCCCAGATCCCCGGTGAGACTTCTCTAGTCAGGGACGCGACACGTGGCTGAGGATTGGGACAGATTGGATTTTGAGTAGCTGTAGACTACTTTTATTTTGGAGTATAGTACCTTCATTTAGTATTTTCGTATTTTGTGGATCATGATGTTAGATCCTATATTTTGTATGTGGCCTGTATATGTTTTGTACATGTCTGTCAGTTTGAGGCATGTACATTTGAGTATTCAGGTACGTTATATGATGATGTAGTATTCAGTTATGTTTATGTATTGGATTGCATGCTGTTAGATTAGCAGCACTGAGCCAAGTTATGCATGCGCCCATGAATGGGTATCTGATTATATTTGCATGACTGGTACTTCTGGATTGATGTGCTGTCTAAACTGTTTATCAGGAAATGCTTATGAGGGGGATTGGAAAATTCCCAGTTGTCCGATTTATAGAGAAAACTCTGTTCGATTTTCGTTTACGTCGAATGAGAATTAAAAAGAAAAAGTTAGCTCGTATTTTCGTAAGTTAAGTCTTCCGTTGTTTCTGTTTATATCATGTGTATGTTAATTGAATCGGCTCGAAACAGGCATGTTAGAGTAACTATAATCCAAAATCATTAATCTTCATGTCAAAAGAAGGTTAGTACTATTCCCTGTTTCAAAGTTCAAAACTTGCTCTATTTCACTTTCTTTTGATCTTTTCTCTTTGTAAATGAATAAACCTAATATTTTAGTCTCATATATACAGCTTTTTTCTATATTGAAAAAATTCCATAATCTTTTCTAAAGAGGCTAACAAGAGGGAAGCTTGTAAAGAAATTTAAAACAAATTTGTGTAAATTTTAAATATTTATAGTTTATACTTATACCATTTATAAGTTTCGTACATTTAATATTTTTTTTTATAAATTTTTTATTTCTTGAAAACTTTCAATTTAATAATTGAATTGGTGAAATTTAAATTTATAAACATTTATTAAAAAAGTATAAGTATTTCAATATTTATAGTTATTATTAGTGGATCACGATCACATCTATATATATTTTTAAATAATACATAGTTTTGTGTTGTCAAAAAGTTATAACCAAAGTTAGAGCAATTTTCAGTAAACAAGTCTATCCAAAACTACTCATGAGTATTTTGGGCATGTTTGGGGTGACGTACAAGGCCTGATAGTATAAGTTTATACTATATATTATGACATTTTCAGTTGTTTAGCGTGACTATCGTATAATATAAGCTTATACAGCAGGATCCCTTAATACATCAAAATGACGTATAACTTAATCCGGCCTAAGGGGGAGGGATAAGGCCTGATAAGAGGTTGGTGTATCAACATCGTTGACCAGTGTAGTTCTCAAAAATTAATATATTATTTTAATATTAATATATTAAAATAAAAATTAATTTTTCAATATATTAATTTTTAAAATATTAAATATTTTTATTTTTATAAAAATCAATTTATGTTTTGGACACACAGATCAATAAATTTTTATAAAAATTAATATCATATGATATTTTTTGAAGAATTATATAAATTCTTTATTAAAGGATATTTTTTATTAAATTTTTTATCCTATATAGTATTATACAGTGCATTACCAAATACTATATGATATTATCTTATACAATATATTATTTTATACAATACCGTGCCAAATGCTGGATAGTATTAAAATTCAATCAGGTATTATACAATCAGGTCTTATCCTA
The DNA here is from genome assembly GCF_033153095.1 of Gastrolobium bilobum. Taxonomy (NCBI): domain Eukaryota; kingdom Viridiplantae; phylum Streptophyta; class Magnoliopsida; order Fabales; family Fabaceae; genus Gastrolobium; species Gastrolobium bilobum. Next base: position 67,071 of record NW_026895589.1, on the reverse strand, counting down.
TACTATGCACCAAACATACCGTTTGTTTCATAAATATATCTTCAATATCACATACAGGCTATCTTTAATTTCGATATGATAAGAGTACATTCTAATATGAAAAGCAAAACATAAATAACTTTATAGGTTTATTTTTCTTATGTTACATAAGAAATAATCTATCTTAACCTCCAAAAAAGAAAGAAAGAATCTATCTCCTACATACATAAATTCAAGATAAGTCTTATTTTATATTTTTTCTCTCACTAAAAATGGATCTCACATGCATAAATGAATATGTAGGAAATAATAGTTATCTCTTACTACATACAAAAACTATTACCCTAACTTTTATATGAACTTTTATTTTTTTTTGCATAAAAATAGCTTCTTCTTTTTTTTGGAAAAATTATTTTATATATTTTCTCTCAAAATATGACACTATTTTAGGAAGTTACTTCGCATATTATTTTGATCAATTAACATTAATTATATACATAAATATTATTATCTAATTTTATATAATTAAATATATAAAGAATTTGACTATAGATAATATAAATTGATCAAATAAAAACTGAAATTGTTATTTTTCAAGCTCTAAAAAGGTGAATATCCTAATTATCGAAATGAAAAGTGTTTCCCTCCCCTAAATGGAAAACCAATTTTCAAACCCATTCCCCTTCACACTTTCAGAGTTGAGTTCACAAACCCCATTCAATTTTCTTTCTCGTTTCTGAAGAAAAGGGAAAAGTATTTTCCTAGAAATGGCGGATTCGTCGAGAAACATCGACGTGGAGGAGCTGGTCTCATTCGGCGACGACTTCGTAAAGGCATTGAAGGACCAGCGTGACATTAACAACCTCTCTCACTGTCTCGAACAAACCCTTTCTCTTTCTTCAACCTGCAACTCTGATTCCAACGAAGTTCGCTCCTTGCTCCAAGGTAAATTGCTTTTCCCTTTTTTACTCTTCATGGGTTTTTCACTAATTTGTGTCTCACTCGTGGGTAATCTTCGAATTTTGTAAACGAAAATTATAAAAAATAATTGTGGGTGTTTGAGATGTTTGGTTAAAGTTTTCATTTTTACCATTTTTCTGCTTGCGATGATGGTTTTCCAGTTCTTCCCATCATTATTTATTTGCTAATTTGTGCCTTTGGCATTGGCAAAGTGTGTGATTTGAATCTCCACGGTGAACAACAGTGACTTAGGGCATGTTTAATTGTGTCGCGGCTTTTTTTTTTCTTTTTAAAACTGTTTTATAGAATAGTTATGAAAATAAGTGTTTTTTATGTTTTGGAAGTTAAAAACCAAAATAAAAAACAAAAATAATCCAGACATGTTTTCCAAATTTGATTCTAAAATAAATAAAAAAGTAATAGTTTTTAATTTTTTTTTACAAAACAGGCTTTATCAAACGGATCTTTTTGGGGTTTTTTTTTTTTTTTTTTTCTGTTTTTAAAAATAGTTATCAAAATGAGCCTTAGTTTTATGTGTTTTGATAATGTTGTGTTTGGGTTTGTACTTTTAGCACCCAACTACCCATGTTTGTGGAAATTGGGTTTTGCCTTATTTGTAGAAATCGTTGAACATTGCAAACAATGATAGTAAGCAAGTGTGGGAATTAAAGTTTCTACCCCCCTCTGTATCACTGATTGGACATTCTTATTTGCTGTGTCTTTGGGTGTTGAAGAGACGTGTGTTTTTATGTGCAATGTTAATATTGCAATAGGGGTTATAGTATCCATGTTTGTGGCAATTGGGTTTGTTTTCACGAGGAATAAATAGATCCCTTTTCATTCTATATTTGGGAGATGTTGCAAGTTTGGTGATGTTGATTTCCAACTTTTGATCACAAGTCTTTGTTAACATTTTGAAAACTTGAACAATATTATAAATCACTAAAAATGGGGTGCAAGTTTGCAGCAAGGTGTTTCAATGTTTGTATTCTCCCTCTCTCTGTCTCTCTATTGGTTGTGGTGTCACCTTTGTCAGTTATTTAATTTCGTATTTAATTTAAATAATAATACAAAGACAACACTTTTATCCCAAACTAGTGGGGGTTGACAAATATCATCTGTTTTCATCTCATAAAACTAGCTCTTTCTAACAACCGGGTCGCTACATCTGATGCAACTCTACTCATTTATCCTAGCTTGGAACAAGCTAGGTAAACATACATGATAGTTAGTTAATTTAAATAATGCTAATGGAAAATAAAATTTGTTGTTTGAGTTGATAGAAATTTTACCTGTGATTCAAGTAGAAGTATCTTGCGTGTGGCATTGCCAATCAGTACAATCTAAAAGAACTCCTATAAATTTTTTTCTTTATCTCAACTAGCTCATATTAATGTTATCTACTATGGGTACATCTTCTTGATTGTATTATGCACTTGACCAGTGCTTCCATGAATCAGATTATCAGAAAAAAATAGAGTCATACAAGCAGAAAATAGAGGAAGCTAGATCTGAGACTGCTGCTGATGCAGCACTTGACCTTCTTCAGAGAGAACTGGAGGAAGAACTTGAAAAGGAACGCTTGTTGAAAGAGGAGTTTAGATAAGTCTCTTGTTGTTTTCAGCTGTTCAATTGCATGCTCTTTTTGGATTATTTACTTTCTTGCATGACATATCTTACCATCTATTTCGCATCAACACAGCCATCAGCAATGAGTTTAATGATCTAGAAAAGCAATGGATTTCTATCCAAGAGCAAAGGAAGACTTCACTGAAAATTGAGCAAGATAGGCTGAGGACACAGTAAGTATTTTGGAAAACTTGAATCTAATATTGTAAAGCTGATACATACATGTAATGTTATTTGTTATCCATGTTCTCTTTCATATTAGGGTCTCAATCGTCAATTATAATAATAGAGTCAGTTAATTGTTCTAAACTGATGACAGTTCTTGACTTTTACATTTTCTATGTAAATTGGAGCATAAATGCTTTCTTTTCTTTTGTTTTAGGATGGTACTTTCAATGTATGCTTCTGTCACAAATATTGTGCCAAACTTGGATGATCAGTCCAAAATTTCAGGCTGTATCCTTTTGTTGAGTTTACTACTCTGTCCCCTCATCTCTTTCTTCTTCAGTTATTTTGTATATGATGTTGTCTGTCCTTCAAAAAGACAAAAATTGCTTGCTCCTTAAACCATAATGCAGATATTGTGAAAAAGGATAAAAATGCGGTTGAGCAGTTTGAATATGACACCTCCAAGATGAAGACCCTTGATGTTTGTAATGATATCTGGAAAATGATAAGCGAATGATACATGTTTGACATGCCTCTATTAGATGATAGTTGTAACAATATATCACTACACAACTTTGAGTGGCATCTGAGGAATCCCTCAATTCACTTATTTAATGGTGTAACAATTCAATGTCTTAATTTATGAATGGCAATCTTGCAATGTTGATGTTGACTAGTGGGGGAGGGGAATATAGTTTGCTATACTCAGTTTCATTGGCTGGTTTTTCATGTCAAGAATCAGATACTAGTTTGATTTGAATCATTACCTATTAATTAGTGTGCATTACACTTTACCTTTGTATATGTATCATCAAATTGTTGAATATGGATCTGATTGACTGTGTTTCCGTTTTGTGTTTTGACTAACATGTTTTTGAAGTTATTTAGTGGAGTAGTTTAGACGAACTAATGTTCAGAATAAAAGAAAAAATTTGTTTGATAATATTGTTTCCAAAAGAGTTTTAAAAGTCAAGAAAAATAAAATAAAAATAGGAGCATGCTGTAATTGGCCAACTATGGAAATGCAACTGCTGGGACTTATTTTTAGTTTGACACCTTGTGCTTTTATAACATATTCTACCGCAGTACATGAAGATGAATGTTCAACTAAATTTAAGATCAAAGTATGAAACCCAAAAGAAAGCCAGCATTCAATTCAGCACCATAAATTTCAATAAGAAAGGGCACCATTCTCCTCAGTATTTCATCCATTATTACATCAATTGGGAAAAATGGTGTATTACAAACATCTAGAACAGAAAATAAGTATTTTATATGCGAATGGGGAAAATGAGGAATATCAAAATATGGCAGTCATTTATTTTAGATTCTAAATTTTTATTTTACAATTTCTTGATGCTTGAAGGGAAATTTGAATTTTTTATACCCTTCTCTTCACCTTTATACAATCACATTAAATTCATCTTCCATACACATGACATGAATTTTACGAATGAACTTGTTAGTTCCAGAACGTCAACATGAGCTGGAGCCAGAAATTATGCAATTTCTCATAAAACTATTATACTTCCAAGAAATATAAATCTAGTAGGTAGTTGAACATAACAGCAGCCCCACAAATTTTATACTCAAAAGTAAATAGAAACTTAGTAAGTATTCGCCTCTTGTTAATTTCTACGTGATAGTTAAGGCAATAAAAGTCATATTTTAATAGACCATTATCATTACTTATAACCTAGTATTACTACCCAGAATTTGACTAAATGCGATGAACACTTTATGCATTGCACACATATTCTATAGTCCTCTAGGAGGAAATAGAGGTCAAGAGAAAGTAAGAGAGAAAACAAATAAAAGGGGAACCGGGTCTGCACATCAAATTCTGCCATTTTTCTTCTACATTTTAGTACTAACAATCTATAACTAGAGAATCTTTTAAAGTCTGGATGACTCTCTTCAAATGCTGCATGCTTCAGCTCAAATATTTTTAAGCCATCACCACAGATTAAATAGCGTAATTGATCCGTGACATGGATATGAAAATACGTATTGACTAGAAAAGAAAAAATATAACCAAAATGAAAATACATGACATAAAAATAGATAGAAGTCAATTCATAGACAAAGTTGGCATCACACAATTGTAAGTGCCAAATAGGGAAATATCAAACACTTAGTACAAACCAAGTAGGATAAGGGATAAAAGGACTTAGTTTATCCATTGAAAAATATTTTATGTTGTTATCAGTCAAGCAAATCATCTCCAATTGAGATTTTTTTAATATGGTTCCAGAACACGATGAATTTGGTGATCCTTTACCAAAAAAGGAATTTTTTTTTTTCTATTTATACCCTTATTTTTTTACTAAATTCCCTCACAATCTTTTTTTTCTCCTATTTTTGAAAGCGAGCACAAACTCCCACTCCATCAAAAACAAGCTCCCTGTTGTAAATATTTGTTATTTTATTATTATTAGATTTTTCATTCTCTATAAATAGAGACCTCTTTGTACAGATTATACACACAATTAATAATATTTTCTGATTACCCTTTTTACAAGTCGGTATCAGAGCTCTCGATCCTGAGGGTTCTGCTTCCGCAATTACCGCTTCTCCTTTCCTCCTCTCGCTGCCAATCAGCCGCCACTGGAAATTTTTTCCGGGGACCTTTTTTGGACCGAGAGAACCTGTTTTCAAACCTTTTTTCTCTGATCTATCAGTCTATGGACCTTTTACAATCAATTGACGACCGGATCTCTTAAGAACGACTCAAACCCACTACTGTTCATCACTGGAACAGTACTTTCTGGTGACCGTTTGGACTCCTCTCAGCCACAGAAGGGACCGCCACCTCCGGACGACCTCACGGTGAAAATCCCAGCTCCGGCGGCCGCCGCACGCGCTCCCACACTCCCAGCGAGTGAGGCCCACTCGCAGACACCTCCACCGGCGCGTGGAGGCGCGTGACTGCTTATTTCCAGCTCCGGTCAACAGCGTTCTGATCGTCTCTTCATCCTCTTTCTGGATCTGTGATTTTTTCTCAGATCGGACGTCGTTTGGTATTTTTTCCATATTTTTTGGATACTTGGTGCTATTCTTTGACAAGTTTTGTGCAGTATGGCCTCTTCTCAAAGGAGTTCCTTTACCAAGTTTTCTGATGGTGCATCTTCTAGAAGAGATGATCGTTGGTGTTCTTATTGTAAAAGAACAGGTCATATCAAAGATCTATGCTTTCGCCTCCATGGAAAGCAAACTGTCTTAGAAAAGATGGCAAAGTTGCGTGGTCAAGCGCATTTTACTTCCTCTGAAATAACTCCTGCACCTAATAAGACCCAACCTGCATTTCGTCCAGATGAGTTGGAACGGCTCCGAACCATTCTTGATTCTATGAGTAAGCCATCTGATACTAGTGCTTTGACTATGACTGGTATGAGCTCCAAAACTTATTCTTTCCTTTCTTCATGTAATGATTTTAAACATTCTTGGGTTGTTGATTCTGGTGCTACTGATCATATGGCTTGTTGTGCTGACTCCTTTACTTCTTATTATCCTACCATTGGAACTCATACAATAGCCGTAGCTGATGGCTCACATACATCAGTTGTAGGTTCTGGTGACATAAACCTACAGCAGTCCTTACATCTTAAAGATGTTATTCATGTTCCTAAACTCTCCACGAATCTTCTTTCTATTCATAAAATCACAAAAGATTTGAATTGTACTGTAACCTTCTTTCCTACCCATTGTGTTTTTCAGGATCTCGCCACGGGGAAGACGATTGGTAGTGCTAAAGAGCAAAGTGGGCTGTACTATCTGGTGTCACAACCTCCCGCAAATAAAGTAACAGATCACATCTTGATGTCTCATGGTCAATCAACTGCTGATTCTTTGATTTGGCTTCATCATAAGCGCTTGGGACATCCTCCATTTAGTTTACTCAAGTCTTTATTTCCGTCATTGTTTTTGTCTAAACTTGTTGAGTCTTTTCATTGTGATGTTTGTGAGTTTGCTAAGCATCATCGTGTGTCTTTTCCTTCTTGTAATACTAAGAGTGTTGAACCTTTTGATCTTATTCATTCTGATGTTTGGGTCTTTCTAAAGTCTCTCATGCTTCTGGAAATAGATGGTTTGTTTCTTTTATTGATAATTGCACTCGTATAACTTGGGTTTACTTAATGCGTGAAAAGTCTGAGGTACCACAACTGTTCTTTCAATTTTATAAAATGGTTGAGACCCAATTTGGTAAAAAAATCAAGAGACTAAGAACAGATAATGGTACTGAATATGTTAATCATCGTTTTTCCCAATTTATACGAGATCAAGGTATGAGTCATGAACTTACTTGTGTTGACACCCCTCAACAGAATGAGGTTGCTGAAAGAAAAAATCGTCACCTTCTTGAAGTGGCTCGTGCATTAATGTTTCAGACACATGTACCCAAATACTATTGGGGAGATGCTATTCTTACTGCAGCATTCTTGATCAACCGTTTACCCACTCGGGTACTTGACCATGTAAATCCTATTCACTCCATGACTTCTTTTTCCCCTTCTATTCCAACTATAAGTCTTCCTCCACGAGTGTTTGGGTGTGTTGCTTTTGTTCATGTTCATAAACATCATCGCAGTAAGTTGGACCCTAGGGCTATTAAATGTGTTTTTCTTGGTTATGTTCCTGATAAGAAGGGCTACAAGTGCTATCACCCTGGTAGTAGGAAATTTTTTGTTTCTATGGATGTTACATTTCAGGAATCTGAGTCCTTTTTCCAAGGTCCTCATCTTCAGGGGGAGAATCTTTCACCAGAAATCTCATCACCTCCCTTATTTGAGTTTGAATCTTCAGTGTCTACTCCTTTACCTGTGTCAGTGTATCCTCCTCTTGGTCCTGTTCCTCCTATGTCTAATCCTCGTGTGACTGATCCTCCTGTGATTGATACATCAAGTACACCAGAGATATGGAAGATTATGACACCTGAGTTGGTATATCAAAGAAGGAAACAGCCCACATTGCCTCAGCAGCAACCTCAATCGTCTGAACCACTGGTAAGTCCTGAATCTCATATTTCTGATCATGATGTTAATACTTCTGATGACTTACCCATTACTACTGATTCTGATGATTTACCCATTGCTCTTAGAAAAGGAAAAAGAGCTTGTCCAAAGAAATCTTGTCCCTCCTGTCCCTCTTGTACTGAATACCCTATCTCCCATTTTGTTTCCTCTGCTAATCTTTCTGTGCAGCACAAAAGCTTTGTTTCAGCACTAGACTCTATTGCAATCCCAAAATTAGTACATGAAGCCTTGAAAGATGGGAATTGGGCTCAAGCCATGCAAGAGGAAATGAATGCGTTGGAGAAAAATAAAACATGGGTGGTTATTGATAGACCTAATGGAAAGAGAGCAGTAGGGTGCAGATGAGTTTATGCCCTGAAATATAATTCTGATGGAACTCTTGAGAGATACAAGGCTCGATTAGTTGCCAAAGGTTACACTCAAACCTATGGCATTGATTATGAAGAAATATTTGCTCCAGTTGCAAAGATGAATACGGTGAGAGTCTTGTTATCCTTTGCTGCCCATTACAATTGGCATATAAATTAATTTGATGTGAAAAATGCTTTCCTCAATGGTGAGTTAAAAGAAGAAGTCTACATGGAAATCCCGCCTGGTTTTGATTCTGTGAAGGGAGAAAATAAAGTTTGTAGGTTAAAAAAGGCCTTGTATGGATTGAAGCAGTCACCTCGTGCCTGGTTTGGAAGGTTTACTAAGGTTATGATGACCTTAGGATACAGACGGAGTCAAGGAGATCACACTCTTTTCTTCAAGCACTCCCATAATGGGAAGCTTATTGTGCTCCTTGTATATGTTGATGATATTATTATTACAGGTGATGATTTTGTGGAGAAACAGATTCTGCAAACACGGCTTGCCTCTGAGTTTGAAGTCAAAGACCTTGGGAAACTGAGATATTTCCTAGGGATAGAAGTAGCTCATTCAAGGAAAGAAATTTTTATTAGCCAGAGAAAATATGTTCTGATCTTCTCAAAGAAGCAGGAAAGCTCGGGTGTAAACCCTCTAATTCTCTTATTGAGCAGAATCACAAGATAGGCTATGAAGAAGAAAGTCCTCCAGTTGATAAAGGACAATATCAACGGCTAGTTGGGAAATTGATATATCTGGCTCATACTAGACCAGACCTAGCTTATGCTGTTAGTGTTGTCAGTCAATTTATGCACGATCCAAAGGAGAAACACATGCAGACAGTAGAGAGAATTCTGCAGTATCTTAAAGCTACTCCTGGTAAAGGATTGTTATTCCGACGTGATGGCAATCTCTCTTTAGAAGTTTACACTGGCTGATTATGCTGGATCTGTGACTGACCGTCGTTCTACCACTGGTTACTGCATGTTTCTTTGCGGTAACTTGGTGACATGGAGAAGTAAGAAACAAGATGTGGTCGCCAGATCAAGTGCAAAAGCTGAATTTCGAGCTATGACTCAAGGCATTTGTGAGTTACTGTAGCTGAAAATTATACTTGATGATCTCAAAATAAAATGTGAGGGACCTATGAAGTTGCTATGTGACAATAAGTCCGCTATTTGTATAGCTCATAATCCGGTTCAACATGATCGGACTAAACATATTGAGGTCGACCGCCATTTCATCAAAGAGAAACTTGATAGCGGGTTGATTACCACTCCATACATTCCCATTGGGCGTCAATTAGCTGATCTATTGACAAAGAGACTTCCTTCAGACAGATTTCAAGAACTTACTAGCAAGCTGAGAATGATAAATATCTATTCCTCAGCTTGAGGGGGAGTGTTGTAAATATTTGTTATTTTATTATTTTTAGTATTTGTTGTATTGGGCCAAGCCCATTAGGTTAAGTATTAAGTCAAGTATTAGGTTTTTCATTTTCTATAAATAGAGACTTCTTTGTACAGATTATACACACAATTAATAATATTTTCTGATTACCTTTTTACAAGTCCAATTGAAAGCCTGACCAAGGGTCTCGAGGACAATTATATCTAAAAGCAAAATAGATACTATTTCTTCTGAGCTATTAAGAATGGCCCTTTACATTACCATGCACTTGCAACGGCTAAGAAGTAACACACGGTCACCCAAGTTATCAACCTTCATCCACTGATTAGTTTCATTACTCGTGTCCAACTTGAACACTTCAAATCTTTGTAATCAGAGGCGCGGTAACAAATTCGTTATTTGAGTCCTGTTTCATGAACTGAATTACTGAACATGTAAATGAGGAATAGCTCTCCTAATGCATCATCTTTGGCCAGACAGCAGAGCATATTACCAATGACTCTGACAACACATTGGTTATAACCAATTATATACTTAACACTGGTGGTGGCCTTGGTGGAAGCATAGCTAATACTTTTGGCTTTGGCGGGTTGGACGGAAAGTTCAACAGTGATGGGACAAAGACTAGCCACATTAACATATTGACTCACAATCATCCATCCTTCAACTGAGCCATGAAAGGCCAGATTTTTCTCAAACAGTGGTCTTTTAGGACAAAGGACACGTTCTGTTGTCAGGCTGAAAACTGTGTATGATTCCTTATATTTGAGGACAACCACTGGCAAGTGGCAATTCACGTAAGGGGTGACAATGCTTGTTTGCAATGGTTTTAACAACTGTGTGGGCAGTGTGGCCCTCCAGGGGTAGCATATTGCACCCAATACAAGGTAATCTGTGAGGCACAAACGCTTCATATTCAGTTCCAGGACATCATCTGGGAGATGTATCCATATGCTGTTATGCTTCTTCTCTTTTTTACTCGGATTGTTATGTTTTCTATGAGTATACTTTCAATTTGTTCCATAAACTTACTATCAACGCAGCTTGTGTGTATGAGGGATGAACATGCATGGCTTTCTTCCTGATATGATGGCATCTCTCCAAAGGGAAAAGACATCAAGATGTGCCAAAAATATATTGTATCTTTGTCTTGAGAACTTCTGTGTTACAATTAAAAAATAAAATGAAATGAAAGAGAGAAAGATAAAATGTAAAACGAAAATAATATAAATAATTAAAAAAGTCTTCAACCAACCCTTAAGTTTTGGGTTGAAATAGTTCTTTAAAGTTTTGAAATATTTCTTTACATGGTATCAGAGCTTAAGCGATCATAATGAGTTCGATCCTCATCGTCTCTACTTGTGTAATTAAATTAAATAAACATAAGGTAAAATAAAAAAAATTAGGTTATGCAATATCCATGTTTTAAGCCCAAATAGCTTTTTTTTTTTTTGATAACAAGCCCAAATAGCTTTTACGTGATTAGATGTATTAGAGAATAATATAAATCATTAAAAAATTTCCACCCAATACTTTAAAATTTTGGGTTGAAATGATTCTTCACACTTTAAGTCCACAATTATTCAAAGCTGTATGAAAAATTAGAAGTTAGAAACAAAATTGGCAAAAAATATACAAGAAAGCAAAACCTTGCAAATATGATTTTAGTGAAGAAAATATAAATAACCAGGAAATAATATGAAAAAAGTACCCCAGACATAAAAGGAGGAGAGAACCGTAAAAACAACCTTGGGGAGGGGGATTATTTGTCTATATTTAATATATAGGAGGTAAAGTAAAAGTATGGTTGAATTTTTTTTTCCATCATTTACTTTTCCATATAAAATGGTTATGGAAGATTATCGTTAGGGTGGAAATTTTTTTTCTCCATGTGGTAGAAAAACTAACACACAGTATCAGTAAAATTAATTCAATATACTCGAAAAAATTTTGACCTACTAAATACCTTTTAGTAACTTACCCGATAAAAAAAAATTTCTATCATATTTTCGAAAATTAATTTTTCCTGGTAATTTTTTTTTTCCATCTACCAAACGCCTTGAAAGAAGGCTTCTACAATTTAGAAGTGACAATTTTTTTTTGTTATTTGAATTTTAACCAAAACAAACCTATGTGATATTTGGTGAATCCTATGGTAATAGACGAAAATCAAAACAAAATTGGCAATTTTTATATCAAATAAAATCTTAAAAGTATTTATTAATTAAAAAAGTAAATAAAAATATAATTTGTTATTCAAATTCAACAAAAATATATGAAAAATCATTATTAATAAAGGAAATGAAAAAATATTTCATTTATGATTTAAATTCGAAAATCATTTTCTTCCATTCAACCAATAAAACCCTAAGCGAATGATCACAATGTCAATTTGTTCCGCAGCAACATCCATCTATCTCATTCTTAGTGTTTAATTATTGGGTTAATAACAAAACACACAGTGACTTCTTAAACTTTCGCAACTGTGCTCAGTATGAGTGAAATGCTAAACGGCATTCCAACTGCTTGTTGAATTGCGTCAGAAGAAAAATCATAATAATAATAATAATAATTGTTTGTTTATTTGGCTCATGTTTTGATTTTATGTGCAGTTTCATTTGTCAGACTTAAACCACTGCGCATGATAATTTTTGGATGGTTGTTTAACTGTTCTAACCTAGAGAGCGAGTGAAGAGAGAATTGTCAAATCTAAAAAGAAGGTAAAAGAGGATGAAGAGTGATAATTTGAATTATAAGATTGATTATGAGCAATTAGATTTAATTATGATCTAATGGTGATTAAGTTAGTTATAATGGTAAGAGACTTTTTCAATTCCTATATATATATATATATATATATATATATATATATATATATATATATATGAGGCAGGATATTCTTACACCAGTACTGTAAGAGTTAGAAGTCTTTCACTCAATCTTGACCATTGATCCGCTTGTATCCAATGACTCATATTTCTAAAAAATTTGAGCCCTAAGATACAAGTGGGATTAGCGAATAAGATTGAAAGTGTAATTTAAATTGGTGTAAAATGATCCTAACTATATATATATATATATATATAAGAATTTAGATATAATAAAAAGAAAAGATGGAATAAAATGAATAAATAATGTAAAATTTGTATTGATTTGATATGTTAGGATATTTATCTATTTTTACTTATGTATTCTAAATCCCAATTAAATAATGAAATAAATTATTAAATATTTAAAAAATAAGGAAATTACTTTTAGGAGATAATATAAAATACTCTAAACAATTTTAAAATAAAATTAAGATATTAAAAAAATATATATCAGAGATTATAATACAGAAAATTATTTCTGCAGTTACTGCAGATAAGTTATTTGCATTTATTTCCAAAACGACATCATTTTGGAATTGAAAGATTAAAAATTATATTTATAAAGACAATAATAACCCTGAAATAAATTAAAATTACAAAATACTATGATTTCTGCCCTAAAATAACGTTGTATTGAGCTTACTGCAGATAACTTATCTGCAATAACTCCATAAAAAGCGAACCCATTTTAATATTAATATTCTTAAATATATTTTACATTGAAAAAGGGGGATGATTGCAATCAATAAGATCCATTAAAGGTGTTGTTTTAATTCAGGTTCAAGTAAACCAAAAAAATGTTGTTCAGCCCAAAACATCTTGGCAGAGAATGCCTAGAATATTATCCTTCCAAAATTGAGAGTGCATCCATTATTTTCCAGTAGCATTGTTCCAAAAAGGGAACGAACCATCAACTTCGCTCCTCCTGTCCATGCACCACGTCACCGTATTCATTTCTAGTTTTAATATTCCTCCATTAGCCTCTTACTACGAACACAAATTATGTGTTTACTTCCCAAAGTATCTGCTACAGTTAGTTATATAGTAGCATATCAATAGGAAAAAAAATTAACTATTTACTTTCGAGGGTGGGGGAACCTCCTATAACAAACAGTAAATGAAGAAAGAAAAAATTTGTTGATTTCTTGATTTCCAATGAAAAGCCAAACGGCTTATATACAGCAGCAAGGTAATGGAAATGGAAACAAATGGAAGGTGCTATCCGCACTCACAGCTAGCGGAATTGTAAAACAAACAGAATGAAAATACAGAAGCATCACATCTCTTATTCTACAATTTCCTAAAAACGCGCAACCAACTGATCCTATGCAATACCCCCCACCCTAACCCAAATGGTAATCCCTCATCCATTTGGGCTGGCTTCTGTGACGCTTGGCCCACCTAGCCTTGGGCGTGACTTGTGGATCCAGCTGATGTTCTTCCTCTTGATCCATTGTCTCTTCAGCTTGTGGGCCCGTATCATCCCCTTCACCGTCAGAACACACATTGTCCTTAATGTGGAAAGAAGGATAAGCAGCTTGGAGATCAGAAAGCAACTCCCAACAGCATCTTCCGGGTATAAGCCCTAACTGTACTAACACCTTGGTTTGCGAAGCATCTGGCCCTTCTTGAGTATTCAATATTGCTAAAGGTTGTATCAAGGGTTGGTGATCTATGGCAACATCCGATAACTGTAAAGGCTGATCCGGATTGGGTGTATCAGTAGCAAGGAAAGGTTTCAGCAGAGAAGAATGAAACACAAGATGTATTTTGGAGCCCTCAGGTAGTTCCAATTCAAATGCTACAGGGTTAATACAACGCACAATCTTGTATGGGTCGTAGAAGCGTTTGGCTAATTTCTGTGGGTGTGAGCCTGTCACTGAGACCTGTCGGTAGGGCTGTAGGCGGTCCATTACCCAATCCTCTTCATGGAACTCATATTGGCGACGGTGTTGATCGGCTGATTGCTTCATGCTCTCCTGGGTTTTTAACAAGCGCTGCCGTAGACGGCTTAAGAGTGCCTCTCTGGTACTGAGTTCAAAATCTACTGCTTCTATGGAGCTACTGCCAAGTGCATAAGCAGGGATGTTCAGAGGTTCCCTTCCATAAACAACCTGAAAAGGCGTCATGCCCGTGGAAGAGTGGATGGTGGTGTTATAACACCATTCTGCCCAGTGAAGGAATTTTCCCCATAAACGTGGTTGCTCATGAACAAAGGATCTGAGGTATTGCTGCAGTGTTCTATTGACCACCTCAGTCTGACCATCGCTCTGTGGATGGTAAACGGTGGACATGCGAAGTTTAGTACCACTGAGTTTTAATAGTTCTTGCCAGAAACGACTGAGAAAGATGGGGTCTCGATCAGTGATCATACTCTTGGGCATACCATGCCGGCTACAAATCATTTGAGCAAATAACTCAGCAACTTTAGAAGCATTAAAGTGAGTAGGTAGCTTACCAAAGTGTTCTACCTTGGAGAAGCGATCCATAACTACAAGAATCACGGTGTAGTTTTGGAAGGAAGGATCCCAGTTATGAAATCCAGTGATATGTCCTCCCACACTTGTGTTGGAGGTCCAATTGGTTGCAGAAGGCCAATTGGAGCTTGGTGTGAGGATTTCATTTGTTGGAAAACTAAGCATTGTTTAACAAACGCCGCCACATTGATAAACCCTTGGTTTATAAGGTTTTAAAGCATGAATTAGTTTAATTTATGTGATTAAATGGATAGAAAATAGGGTTAATGTCCTAGAAAGTCCTACATACAAGTTCTGGAAGCTTTGTTGAAAATTTGCATTGTTCTTGTAGGGAAATGAAGCTCAATGAAGCAAAAGAGAGAAGGAAGAAAATTCTGAAGAATGAGAAAATTCTAAGTGTTGGGCGCTAAAACGCCCAAATCGAGCGTTTTAGCGCCCTGCTGCAAAATGAAGCCAAAAAGATGCTGGTGCTGAGCGCTAAAACGGCCAAATCCAAGAGTTTTAACGGTGACGAGCGCTGAAACGGCCAAAGTCAAGCGTTTGAGCGCCCAAGACAGTTTTTAGGCAGTTGGGCATCCGTCAAGGTTGAGAGCTAAAACGTCCAAAAATGAGCGTTTTAGCGCCCAAGTCAGTTTTTGGTTAATTTTCAGTTGTAATTTGAAAACTATAAAAGGCATGAGGCCTTCACATTTGAACATATCAGATCCAATCCATCATATCTCATTCTGACTTTTCTCATCACACTAGGAGAAGGGAGATCAGATCAGGTCTTTCATAGATCTGATCTGACTCATCATTTTCTCTGAATTTCCAAATTCTTAGGATTAGTTCTTGTAATAGTTAGTATTTCCTATGTAATTGCACTTGGAGATTGAAGACTCAACTATCATGTCAATGGAGTTTGATCTTTCTTCTCTTGTATGTATTTCAATTATGTCTTAGGAGAGTCCTTTGTGGTCTGATTCAATGGAACTGAAGTTTGAATTTATGAATGGTTAATTAGATGTTTTGTTTATCTATTATGTGATTGTATTAAGTTGTCTTGATTAATTCTTCATGTTGAGGAATAGTGTAGAACAAACATGTTTACATTGTTTCTCTATTTTTGACAACTTCATCATCAGTGTTCTAGTAGTCAAGGGATTGATGCTAGGATTCTGATGTGATCTTAAGACCTTAGTAATTAATGCATGTATTAAGAAAGGAATCACCAAGGGATTGGGGTTTCTGATTAATGTGTCTATCAGGGTAGTAAGGGATTACATCTTGAGATGATAAGAAAAAGGTTGATCAACATCACATAGTAGATAATTTATAATGGAAATTGGTTCATCTATAAATTCATGTTTGAGGGAAAATGACATCTGACTACTTGTTTACATTATAATTTACATTTTATTTATTTATCAAGTTTTAATTCAATTCAGTGTAGTTTCTGGTGACTAGAAATCTATGCAATCTATGAACTTTTGTTTGATTCAACTCAAGTACATATGGTTAGTCAGTGCTTGACACAAATCCTCGTGGGAACGATCTTTACTCATCATTTTATTACTTGTACGACTAGTACACTTGCTAGATTCGCAACAAGTTTTTGGCGCCGTTGCCGGGGATTTGTTCTTCAACATTGACAGACACCATTAATATTTGAGATTGAATTATTATTATTTTCAGCAATTTATATTTATGTGTTCTTTCTGGTCCAAAGCGCTAAAACGTTCAGACGTGACCGTTTTAGCGCAAGGCTACGCACATCAATGTGCACTTGTCTCTGGAGACCAGCGCTAAAACGCTTGATATCAACGTTTTAGCGCTGGTCCACTCATATGATTTACATGTTTCTGGGTAGTTTTCTCTTAGTTTTATTTTGTTGTTAGTTTAGTTTTGTAATTCAGTTTAGTACATTGAGATAATTACTGTTTTGACTGATTCACATTGCGATAGTACTGATGCTATTGGGTTATGTATAATGTGTTTCAGTGATCAATTGTTGTTTTAGATTTCAATTAGTTGCTGGGGACAACAACGTTTAAATCTGGGAATTGAGTGTGATTGAATGGCAAGCAAACATCATGGAGATGTCACACAAATTAATGAGCCAAAACAGGGAAATATCTCAATCTCTTTTCTTTTCTAAGTTTTCTGTGTAATTTAGATTTTAGTGGTAAAACAGAATTTGGAGTTCAGTTTTGACATATGGAATTCCATGAGGATTTGACTGATCACAATTTTAGATGATTGATCAAATTAAGGATACAATCTTATGCCTTGCATGTTGATCTTAAATGAAATGATTGCATGACTCATTCAATGTGTAAGAGTAGAGAAATTAGTTTTGATGCATAGAGAGAAAGTCAAGCATGCACTCTGAACTGTGAGGAAATTGAGCCTATACAAAAAAATTTGTCCAGAGAGCACTTCACTGTATGAATAACTCTAGAACTTGCCCTGTTTCTTGCTTGAAATGGTTGCTGATGTGTAGGGTAGAGGCATTTCCTTCTTGAACCAGAAAGTCAAATGGCCAACCTTTAAGTTTCCATTGCATGAAAACCTTGAGCCTAGAATGTTGTCTGTAAAACCAAGAACCACATTTATTCCAATCCTTCAGATTAAAAGTTTCAGATAAGTGATAAGGGATGGAGTGTTATGTGGGGAGGAAAGTGTTTTTGCAATAAGTGAATGCAAGGTGTTGGAAATAAAGGAAAGAAAGAAGGAAAAGAAAGAAAAAGGTATGAAATACAAGTGTTGGAAGAGACAGAGGAAAGTATTAAAGACACAAAGTGTCTGAAAGAAAAAGGAAGAAAAAGAGAAATTCTTGTTAAAGACACAAAGTGTCAGGAAGAAAAGGAGGAAGAAAGGTTCAAAGAAAAGAACAAGGAATGAAAAGGAAGAAAGTTGAGGGAATTAGGAAGAAATTGATTAATTACTGTGAATTCCCTCTTATCTGAATCTGATTCATTTGATCTGAACTTCCCCTTTCACAGAAATCCTTACCTCTAGTCAAGCCACACACCAGGCCTAATTGCTAATCATACCAAAACCTTTTTGATCTACCTTATGGATCATTGTTACTATGAATAGTGAGAAGATGGGCAAGCTTATGGTAGTTTGAGTACAGTGAAGATTGAGTGATAAGTGACCTTTAAACACTAGAGTGCAAGAGAGTTAAATTCTCATAATTTTTGAGAAGTTCCTAGTGGGGGGTGTTTTGTTTGAAAGTCTCTGTATGTCATCTCTACTGATCTGTTGAAAAATCACAAATGATGTTGGGCAAATCATAGGAAATAAGAGATTGTATGGTTATAAGCTTGTATCATGAAATGTTGATCTTCTTTCAATTGAAGTTTATCCTCATGAATTTTATCTGTAAAGAATCTCAAGTCCTTCTCTGTTTTAATTCATTGCTGAGGACAACAATGTTCAAATCTGGGAATTGTGATAAACCCTTGGTTTATAAGGTTTTAAAGCATGAATTAGTTTAATTTATGTTATTAAATGGATAGAAAATAGGGTTAATGTCCTAGAAAGTCCTACATACAAGTTCTGGAAGCTTTGTTGAAAATTTGCATTGTTCTTGTAGGAAAATGAAGCTCAAAGAAGCAAAAGAGAGAAGGAAGAAAATTCTGAAGAATGGGAAAATTCTAAGTGTTGGGCGCTAAAACGCCCAAATCGAGCGTTTTAGCGCCCTGCTGCAAAATGAAGCCAAAAAGATGCTGGTGCTGAGCGCTAAAACGGCCAAATCCAAGAGTTTTAGCGGTGACGAGCGCTAAAACGGCCAAAGTCTAGCGTTTTAGCGCCCAAGACAGTTTTTAGGCAGTTGGGCATCCGTCAAGGTTGAGCGCTAAAACGTCCAAAAATGAGCGTTTTAGCGCCCAAGTCAGTTTTTGGTTAATTTTCAGTTGTAATTTGAAAACTATAAAAGGCATGAGGCCTTCACATTTGAACATATCAGATCCAATCCATCATATCTCATTCTGACTTTTCTCATCACACTAGGAGAAGGGAGATCAGATCAGGTCTTTCATAGATCTGATCTGACTCCTCATTTTCTCTGAATTTCCAAATTCTTAGGATTAGTTCTTGTAATAGTTAGTATTTCTTATGTAATTGCACTTGGAGATTGAAGACTCAACTATCATGTCAATGGAGTTTGATCTTTCTTCTCTTGTATGTATTTCAATTATGTCTTAGGAGAGTCCTTTGTAGTCTGATTCAATGCAACTGAAGTTTGAATTTATGAATGGTTAATTAGATGTTTTGTTTATCTATTATGTGACTGTATGAAGTTGTCTTGATTAATTCTTCATGTTGAGGAATAGTGTAGAACAGACATGTTTACATTGTTTCTCTATTTTTGGCAACTTCATCATCAGTGTTCTAGTAGTCAAGGGATTGATGCTAGGATTCTGATGTGATCTTAGGACCTTAGTAATTAATGCATGTATTAAGAAAGGAATCACCAAGGGATTGGGGTTTCTGATTAATGTGTCTATCAGGGTAGTAAGGGATTACATCTTGAGATGATAAGAAAAAGGTTGATCAACATCACATAGTAGATAATTCATAATGGAAATTTGTTCATCTATAAATTCATGTTTGAGGGAAAATGACATCTGACTACTTGTTTACATTATAATTTACATATTATTTATTTATCAAGTTTTAATTCAATTCAGTGTAGTTTCTGGTGACAAGAATTCTATGCAATCTATGAACTTTTGTTTGATTCAACTCAAGTACATATGGTTAGTCAGTGCTTGACACAAATCCTCGTTGGAACGATCTTTACTCATCATTTTATTACTTGTACGACTAGTACACTTGCTAGATTCGCAACACACATCTTGTTTCATGTCTTTCCAATAAAAATTCTCGCGAAGCCTGCCAAGAGTCTTACT
The DNA here is from genome assembly GCF_033153095.1 of Gastrolobium bilobum. Classification (NCBI taxonomy): domain Eukaryota; kingdom Viridiplantae; phylum Streptophyta; class Magnoliopsida; order Fabales; family Fabaceae; genus Gastrolobium; species Gastrolobium bilobum. Next base: position 47,299 of record NW_026895589.1, on the reverse strand, counting down.
GATGCCAAAATGCCCAGCCAACAGAGATGCATGGAATTCAAGTAATATAGCTTGTTTGATGGCCGAAGCTGCAGGAATAAAAATCTTATCCTTGAACAGAAGCACCCCTTGCACCGCACGTATAAAAGGGTGAGAAGATGGGTTCTCCTCTAATTCTTGTAATATCCTTTGCACCTCAAGATCGCTGCTGTAGGTTTCTTTGAGCTTAGAAATAAATTCGAATTGTGGTACAGAGAGTACTAGTAATGTTGCCGTTGAGTGCTCTACCTGTGACAACGCATGAGCCACCTGGTTTGAAGCTCCGAGTTTGTATGCAATAGTGTAGTTATATCCCAGGAGTTTGGACAAATAATATTGCTGCTCTGGGGTTTGAATGATCTCAGTCATGAGCTCACAGAGGTTTCGTTGGTCAGTGTGGATTGTGAAACGACGGACAAGTAGATACGGTCTCCATTTTCGTACAACCTTCGTGATGGCATGTAGCTCTCGTACATAGGTGGAAGCTTGCAGTAGTCGACCCAAAAATTTCTTGCTGAAGAAACACACAGGGTGTCCCTTTTGTAACAATACAACTCCCATACCCAATCCAGAGGCATCAATCTCTAACACAAACTCAGATTCAAAGTCAGAAGGTGCAGAACAGGGGCCTGAGTCATCGCGCTTTTGAGCTGCTCGAAGGCCATTTGAGCATTTTCTGACCACTCGAAGGCATCATGCTTCAACATATCCGTCAAGGGTGTCGTGATTGCAGCGCAACCTTGCACGAATTTCCTGTAAAATCCAGTCAAGCCCAGAAATCCCCTTAGTTGTTTAAGTGTCATTGGTAACGGCCATTCTACCATGGCGCAAATTTTTTTCGGATCCGGACCAACGCCACCCTTGGAGATGATATGACCCAAGTAATCAATGGATTCCTACGCAAAAGAGCACTTGGATCTTTTTCAGAAAGAATTTATTCTGCAACAAACAATCAAAAGTTTGCCGGAGATGGTCCATATGTTCTTCCTCAGTCTTGCTGTAAACTAAAATATCATAAAAAATAAATAAATAATAAATTGACGAAGATGGGGTTGAAACAACCTATTCATAGTTGCCTGAAATGTCGCCGGAGCATTGCACAAGCCAAACAGCATAACCAAAAATTCGTAGTGTCTGTCGTGTGTTCTAAAGGCTATCTTGGCCACATCTGCTGGATGCATGCGTATCTGGTGGTACCCAGAATGCAGATCGAGCTTGGAAAACCACTAAGCACCATGTAACTCGTCCAAAAGTTCGTTGATGGTTGGAATCGAAAAACGATCTTTCCGTGTGATGGAATTTAGTGCGTGATAGTCCACGCAGAAATGCCAGGAACCGTCTTTCTTTTGAACTAACAAAACAGGGGAAAAAAAAGAGCTCGTGCTTCCCTGAATCAAACCGGAGGTGAGCATCTCACGAACTTGTTTCTCGATTTCTCGTTTTTGGAAGAACGGATATCGCTACGGACAAACATTGACCAGTGCCATTCCGTCGATTAGCGAGATCTGGTGATCCACGTCACGCGATGGAGGGAGCTCGCCGGGGTTTGCAAATAACTGACGAAATTCGTCCAACAAGGTTAGGAGCCATGGGGGTACGGTTGGGTCGTTTGTCGGTGATGTAGGAATAGGTAACACTTCCAGCTGAAATAGTTCCACGATGGAGTGTGTGTAAGACATCCTTCTCACTGGGCCAAGGAAATTTCTTGAAGCCCATAAAAAATGGCCCTAGTTAATTGAACAATTTCACCATTCTTCACAAATTTCATGGTGAGATCCCCATAGTCAGTCAGAATGGGTCGCAGGGATTTTAACCACTGGACCCCAAGGACCAGATCCGTACCACTAATAGGTAACACTAGTAGATCCACTTCGAATTGATGGGGCCCAAAATGTAATGGTACTGCCTTACAGAGCAAAGAGCACTCCAATTCCTCACCATTACCCACTACCACTGGAAAACCTTGGGTCTTTTGAGTCTGCAAGCCCAAAAACTTAGCAATCCTATCTTGGATGAAATTGTGGGTACTCCCACTATCCACCAAGATTGAGAGTTCATTCTTATTAATTCGGCCTTTAACCTGCAAGCTTCGAGGTGCGCTTTGGCCAACTAAGGCATTAAATCTAGTTTGGCCCACCAGGGTCTCTTGTTCATCTGTGGCGTCATGCGTGGGGTCCGTCGACTGCAAGGGAAGGTTGAAATTGAAAGATAAGTATTCATCTCCAAATTCTGGGTCAGCAATCAACATCATGAACAATCGTTTGCACTTGTGTCCTGGACGGAACTTCTCATCACAGTTATAGCACAAGCCCTTTTCACGCCTGACAACTGCTTCTTCTAGGGATAGGCGTTTCATAATGGGGCATCCCTTCATAGCCGAATCTGCCTTGGTGTTTGTAACCAAGGGTGGCTGTGGTGACCGGGAAGTGGAAACACCGATGGTGCTTGGGTGGAAGTGTTTTTTGGCATCACTAACCTTCTCCTTTTGAAGACGTGCGAGCCCGATGGCTTGCGTGAGGGAGGTAGGTTGCAGAGCCTGCACTTCGTGTTAGATATCTACTCAGAGACCTGAAACAAAACAACTCAACAGGAAAGGGGGTGGAAGACCCACGATTCGATTAGCTAGTGTTTCAAATTGTGTTTGGTAGTCACCAACCGTAGTGGATTAATAGAGCTTAAACAACACTCCCTTGGGGTCTTCATACTGGGATGGGGCAAATCAAAGGTTTAAGGCTTGAAGGAATTGTGTCCAGTTGTTGAGTTGGCCATTGGAGTCCATCCATTGGAACCAACCTAGAGCTTCTCCCTCCATATAGAAGGAGGCGATGCACAATCGCTGGTCTTCAGGGGTTCTATGAAACTCGAAAAAATGAGAAATTTTGAAGGACCACCCTAAAGGATCTGATCTGTCAAAACGTGGCATATCCAACTTCATGGTAGTGCGAAGTCCAGGTCTTGTGTTCGCATGATCTGGATTCAGGTGTGGAGGACCCAAGGAAAGGGGTCTATTTTCTAACGCCGTCATTCGATGTGTCATGTTCTGAATATTTGTTTGTAGTGTGAGGTGAGCGTCGAGCAAACGAGAGTGTGATCTCCATATTCTCATTGAGGGGAGCGGACCCAGCCATGAAGGAGATGTGTCAATGAAAGCACTAGATAATTAGGCCCTACTTCGAGGGTGGGGGAACCTCCTTTAACAAACAATAAATGAAGAAAGAAAAACTTGTTGATTGCTTGATTTCCAATGAAAAGCCAAACGGCTTATATACAGCAGCAAGGTAATGGAAATAGAAGCAAATGGAAGGTGCTATCCGCACTCACAGCTAACGGAATTGTAAAACAAACAGAATGAAAATACAGAAGCACCATATCTCTTATTCTAACAACTTCCTAAAAACGCGCAACCAACTGATCCTATGCAGCACCCCCCTAATCCAAATGGTAATCCCTCGTCCATTTGGGCTGGCTTTTGTGACGCTTGGCCCACCTGGCCTTGGGCGTGACTTGTGGATCCAGCTGATGCTCTTCCTCTTGATCCATTGTCTCTTTAGCTTGTGTGCCCGTATCAAAACTCTATTTACCAAGATCAATATTTATCCTAACAGAATTATCAATAAGATAATCTGATATAAGAATTTTAAATTCAAACCCCAATTTAACAATAATAGTGTAGACAATTTTGAATTCGAGTATTATTTTGAATTTAACAATCTATTATCCTAATAAACTCTATTTGGTTATTTAGATTTTGATTTTTCTTCATGATCTACATCTTTTTATTATCCCCACGGTTTTGAGTGATTGTGGGCTTGTAAGTATTTGATTTTACATTTTTTGTTGTTGATGGTAATTGAGAAATTTACAAGTGTTTTTTCTTTTTTGCCTTCGCCTTGATTTCTTTTGCTATTGGAGAGATGCCATCAAATAATGAGAAAAGTTGTGCATGTTCATCCCCCGTTCAACCACGCTGCTTAATTTGATAGCATATGGAACAAGCTGAAAGTAAGCTTGTTAAAGAGAACAACTGCGGCTTTTTGACCAATGTAGCCCTTATTTAATAATTAATTACACCTTGCTTATAAACTATTGCAAAAATTTAACCTTTTCAATAAACATAACACCGATCTATCCTTGTTTGACCGTTGACCATTAAGATACCCGGGTATCCCTCACCTTACCCGGGTATATTTTGCGAAATAAATCTGTTCTTACACATGTTGAATTTTTACCCGGGTAAGGAAGGTGATACCTGGGTATGCAGTTATTTACTCAGATAGGGAGGGCGATACTCGGGTATTTGTCGGCCAGAAACCCCAATATCAATGGGTTTCGGCCATTGTTATGAGTTATAAGTTTTTTTTCCCTAAATCTCTCTCCCTTGACATCTCTATTCTGAATCATCATACATGTATTTCATCCTATCATCTCAAAAAGCCTAATCTTGGGAGGACATTGGCATCACACCTCCATATTCCCATTTTTTCTCAAAAATCCGAATCAAAACCCAAACCGAAACCCTAGACCCAATTTTCGTGTGAAAGATAGTCCAAACATGTTTCTTGTAGTTATTTACTACAATGGGAGGCATTTTGAAGGTCCGAACGGTGTTCGATTTGAAGGAAAACAAAAACGATGAAAATCAAAGCGGGCACTACATGCAATGAATTGAAGAAGATAATTCATCAAAAATTGGAGTTAGAAGGCATCCAATCCATTCATCGCATGATAGCCAGGTTAGAGACTGTAGTGGATATGGATACAATATACTACATTGGTTACAATATTAATGATGATGAAGATGCGGAGTTCGTAACAAATGCGTTTGTTGGCCGGAAAGTATTAAAATTGATTGAGATATATGTTCAAGTTGATGCTGGTCAATCTTCATCTTTACCGGTGCATACAACCATTGCACAATGTACTGGTCAAGAAGATACAATTGTACGTTCATCTGCACCTACTTAGGTGTTAAGCCAAATAACATTGGATGAGGATGAAGAAGAGGAGTATGTGGACAACGAAGATGAGGGAGAACCTGAAAGTGTTATTCCACAAGGTGATTCGTCAGACACTGACGTGGACAAAAATTTTGACGCTGACACGAGCGCTATAAGCCTGGGTACCCTAGCCATGTCACCACTTCATGTTGACCCAGTCAGTAGTGGTAAGTTATTAAATTTTAATTTGCAATAAACAATTATTTTTTATGGTGGTATTGCTTCAGACAATAATAATGATGCTTTAGATGCAGGGACTTCAGGGACTGAGGTAGAGCCATTTTGGAATGAAAGCCAACATTATTCATTCATTAATTGGGCACCCTAATGACGAGTTGGAGATCCTCTATGGGGATGATGACTTGCACGGAGGTTGGAAGTTAGGAGATCCATTATTTGTGCAACAAGAATTTGGCTCCAAACCTGAAATGCATCATGTTGTGAAGATATATTCTATGAAGGGGCGCATGACAGCCATAGTCGAAAAAAGCGACGAGTCCAGATTTGTTATGAAGTGTAGAAACCATGCTGACGGTTGTCCCTAGTATATGAGGGCAATCAAGCCCAAGAAGGGAGCTAATTGGGTGGTCCGTAAATGGGGCTAAGATCACACTTGCCTGAATCAGGGCCTGGCACAAGAACATAGACAGTTGGATTCAGATGTCATTTGTGCGGCTATTATGAGTATGTATTAATTGTACCATGTACTTAATGAAATTTTCTTTTTGAGAATATTCCAAAGTTGGTTTTTTTACAAATATGCTAAAGGAATATCCAGCTTTAAAACCAGTTCTGATACAAGAGAGGATACAACACATACATGGATACAACATAACGTACAGGAAGGCTTGGAAGGCAAAAATGAAGGTCATTGTTAAGTTATATGGTGACTGGGAGAAGTCGTATGGATTCTTTCCCAATTGGCTGACGTACATGACGTAGGTGAACGTCGGTTATGTGTTCAAGCTTGATACAAATCAATGTTTTGACGAATGTCGGGTTTATACGGACAAGGCCATATTTCATAGGGTTTTTTTTGGATATTTCACCAATGCATTGAAGCATTCAAATACTGTAAGCCTATACTTCAAATTGACAACACTCATATGTATGGAAAGTACAAAGGAACTTTTTTGATTGCAATGCCACAGGATGAAGATGGATATCTGCTACCTATTGCCTTTCTTGTTGTCCTTTCAGGTGAGAAGTTAGAAGATTAGTCCTGGTTTCTTAGTCTTATACGCTTTCATGTCACATATAGGCAAGGTATTTGTCTAATTTTCGATCCTCACCGAAGCATCATAAGGGCAGTCAAAGATCACGCTGGTTGGCAGCCTCCATATGCTTATCATGTTTTTTTGTCTACGTCACATCGTAAGCAACTTTAATACAAGGTTTAGGAATGTGAAATTAAAGAAAATATTGATGAAATTAGGTACTGTATTTCATTTGAATATAAAATCATTCATCTTTATTTTTTTCATCATAGCTTACCTAATGCTAATATGTGATCTTTGATTTGCAGGGTACACAAGTTTACAAATTCATTTTGACATGAGATACAAGGAATTTATCGACGACAATCCAGAAGTTTCTTTGGTTGGATGCGATTCCGAAAGAGCAATGGTGTAGGTCGTACGATGAGGCATATATGAGTGTGTGAATAAGGTGCTCCGGGGTGCACGTAATCTGCCGATAACGACATTGGTCAAGATGACATGCAGTAGACTTGTTGAGTATTTTGTTCGGAGACATGAAGAGATTGAAAAAGATATCTGACAAGGTTGGAGAATTTCAAAGAAGGTTGAGGCAGCTTTGCAAAAAAATGATGAGGCAGCAGGGACTTATCATGTGAGGATTTATGATAGCGAGCTACTATTGTTTGAGGTAAAGGATGCATATATTCAATCTACACACGAGGTAGGTGATACCATGAGAGTGGACTTGATCAATCACAAATGTTAGTGTGGCAGGTTCACAACAAGAAGGTATCCCTGTAGCCATGTCTTAGCAGTTTGCAAGGTAGCAAAGTTGAACCATTATGATTATGTGGACCCTATTTTCTCCATCCCAACCATTGCTAAAGTATATGCTTCACACTGGTATCCGATTGGCAATGAGCTGTTGATTCCTTAGGTTGTTAGGCCTACTGTAAACACGTGAATAAACTTTTTCTTTTCCTAATGTATTGGAATTCACTAATTATTTCTAATCCAATTAATACCGTGAGATACTCTCTTACACCTCATGTTCTATTTAAAAGAAAATGAATGACATCTCCTTTATATTTGGAGGCTTTGCAGATTATTTCCACATAGAAAAAAGCTCTAAAGCACGGACATGAGATTTATGGAAAAAATGCGTGTCGGACACGGACACGTTCCGACACGTTCCGACACGCGGTCAATTTTTTGGGACACGTTGACTAAGGGGACACGTGATTTTGACCGAATCCAACACGCGGTCAACGTATGTGGACACGTTTTGGCATTTTTTTGGTAAAAAAGAAATAAAATTATAATTAAAAAAATTAAAAATTTTTAATAAAAATTAAAAAATATTTAAAAAAAATTAAAAAATAAACAAAAGAGAACCTATGCTATCTCGTTCACTGGACGCTACCTCGTCTCTTCTTCGTCGTCGGATCTCTGAACCAGAAAAGCGTCAGCGGGATCCTTAAACCAGAAAAGCTTGTTTTGTTTGAGAACAAACCTAGGGGCGTAAAGGAGAAGATGGAGATAGCAGAATCGTGGGGTAAATAAACTGGGGTTATTCTTATAGCCACAAGCAAGCAAAAGAAGACACCATAGTATCCAAAAAAAGAGAAGATTGAAGAGAATGCTGATGGTGAAGAAGTTGAAGGAAGAGGAAAGTTGAATTAAGCTTAAGTTGACTTCAGAGATAAAGGAGAAGATGAAGAAAAAGAAAGAATAGCGTCTCAGCTTTCCTCTTTTCTTGATTTGTATGATACCAGATCTATTATAAGGAAAATATTTGCCTAGATTCAACTATGTCTAGAGATTTGATCCCAGATCGTGTGGATGGATATATATGATACCAGATCCTTCAGCCTAGTTCATCCAGTTCTAGAGATTTTCCTAGCACTTTCTGTTAACGCAGAGTTGGTAAACAAGGCTATATATTCCAGATATGCAGTACTGGCTAGAAATATTTTTAAATTTTAATCAATTATAACATTATATAAAATATTATTTCACTGGAACAGTCAACTTTAGCATTTTTTAAATGTAAATTATATGATTACCAAAAAAAAATGTAAATTATATTATATATATTAAAAATATAATTTAATATCAAAACGTGTCCTAACATGTCAAAATTTAGCATTTTTTAGAATTAACGTGTCGAAATGTCGTGTCGTGTCCCGTGTCCCGTGTCCGTGCATCATAGGAAAAGAGTACCTAATTGACAATTTAATATGATCTAATATAAACTCATGAATAAACTTTTTCTTTTCCTTATGTATTGGAATTCACTAATTATTTCTAATCCAATTAATACCGTGAGATACTCTCTTACACCTCATGTTCTATTTAAAAGAAAATGAATGGCATCTCCTTTATATTTGGAGGCTTTGGGGATTATTTCCTCATAGAAAGGGTACCTAATTTATAATTTAATATGATCTAGGTATAATACACTATGTCTGTTAGTCTAACCGAAAATCCATCCATGGATTCTGACACATAGCGCTCAAATATACATACATGCATAAATCATATTGCCTAGCAATCCGTTGCTTAAGCTATACATAACGTATCTCATAATAATGTCCATAGTGTTACTTGCACGATTACATCAGCCAACAAAAAGAGATGTAATTAGGTAAGGAGCATAGATTTATACATACATAACATGTCTCAAAATAATGCCCTTAGTGTTGCTTAGGCAATCCGTTGTTTAGGCTATCACATGCATAGACTATCACATGCATAGACTATCAACATGGCATAGACTTCCCCTATGCTCTCCAAAAGAATAACATGATATAGACATCTCAAAAGATAATAAATCATAAATTATGCATTTCCATTTTTATTACTAAATGAGCCCTTAGACTTATTTTGTTCTGTTTAAAATAAGGGGTTTATGAGTGTCCTGCAACAAGACTTTTCTTACAATGGTAACTTGATCTGGTAAGATCCATATCACAAGGAAGAAGAGAAATGTAGAGAAGAATCAATCTCATTAATTTGGAAGAGGAAAATGTCAAAAGATACAGAAAGACATAACATGACAGCTACTCATATCAGTAGCTGTAACTAACTAACTAACTTTTATATAAACTAACTTCTATACGTGTATAGTCAGTAAACAGGTGAACTAATAAGTATGACACATGTGAGATTCTTCTACGTGTGCATAGCTTCATTGCTGATTTGTTTATTGATCTATAACACCCCCCACAAGCTGGACTATGTATGTCTAGCAGACCAAGCTTGTCCAGTAAATGATTAAACGCTGAAGGATGTAGAGCCTTGGTAAAAGTGTCTGCAACTTGAGCCTTTGAAGAGATGGGAATAAGGTGTAAAAGTCCAGTTTGAATCTTTTCTCTAGTTATGTGGCAATCTAACTCAATATGTTTCGATCTTTCATGAAGGACCGGATTATGGGATAGATGTATAGCAGATCTATTGTCGCAGAATACAACAGCATGTTTTGGTTGAGGGACATGAAGATCTTTAAGGAGATAGGACAACCATTGTAGTTCACATGTGATGGCTGCTAAGGCACGATATTCCGCTTTGGTGGAAGAGCGGGATACAGTTGTTTGTTTCTTAGAACACCATGAGATGAGTGACGAACCAAGAAAAACAGCAAAGCCGATAATAGACCTCCTTGTATCAGGGCAGCATGCCCAGTCTGCATCTGCGAATCCACTGAGTTGGAGATTAACTGAAGCTGGAAAGAAAAGACCTTTGGCAGGTGAACTTTTCAAGTATCTTAATACACGATGAGCTGCATTGAGGTGAGCATCAGTGGGTGCAGCGAGGAATTGGCTGAGTTGTTGTACACTAAAGGTGATATGTGGTCAAGTAGAAGAGTCGACCAATGAGACGATGATATAAAGAGATGTCAGAGATAGGTTCCCCAAGCTTTCGATGAAGTTTCAATGAAGGATCCATGGGTGTGGAAGATGGTTTGGCTGCTGTTAAACCAGTGTCGGAAAGGAGCTCCAATGTGTATTTTCTGTGGTTTAAAAGAATGCCATGTGAAGATCGAGTAACTTCCAAACCCAGAAAAAATCAAAGATTGCCCAGATCTTTGATTTTAAAACGATCATCAAGAAATGCTTTCACACGTTTTATTTCATCGATGTTGTTACCAGTCAAAACAATATCGTCTACATACACAAGGAGAGCTGTGAAATGAGACTCATGTTGATGAGTAAATAAGGAGAAATCAGCAGATGATTGGGTGTATCCAATTGAAATCAAAGCTGTGGAGAGCCTGGAGTACCACTGTCTACTGGCTTGTTTAAGCCCATATAAAGATTTTTCCAATTTGCATACTTTATTTGGATCAGAACAATGAATACCTGGAGGGAGGTCCATATATACTTCTTCATTTAAATTGCCATGAAGGAAGGCGTTATTCACATCCAGTTGTTCCAGGTTCCATTCCATGGTTGCAGCAATTGATAGGAGCAATCGAACAGTTGTTAACTTAGCAACAACGCTGAATGTATCGAGGTAATCAAGTCCCTCTGTTTGAGTGTAGCCTTTGGCTACCAATCTAGCTTTATGACGCTCTATGCTGCCATCTGCATGGTATTTAATCTTATATAACCACTTGCAACCAATCGTCCGTTTTCCAGGAGGGAGTTCAGCAAGAGACCAAGTATGGTTATGTTCAAGGGCAGATATTTCATTCAGCATTGCTTTCTGCCAGCATTCATGTTTGGATGCTTGTGTATAAGTTTTGGGTTCAACCTGGGCTGTTATACTAAGACAAAAGCTTTTGTACTTGGAAGAACAAGTGTTATATTGAAGTACATCAGATAAAGGATAAACAATATGAGTGGATGAAGTTGCATTACCTGAATGTGATGATTGGTGAAGATTTGTATTTGATAGATTACAGTGATAGTCATGCAAGTAGGATGGTTGTGATCTGTTTCTTTGTGGTTGTGTATGCACAGCTTCATTTGGTTGCTGTGTAGCTGTTTGGTCTTCATGATTATGAACTGGATTGTGAGTTTGAGTATTTTGGGTAATGGGAAGAGAAGGAATAGGGTCAGAATAATCTGGATTATAAGGATCATGAGTGGTAGGCTGTGATGTATCATGTGAGATGCTATGAAGTTTAAAAGGAAAATGATTTTCAAAGAAATTAACATTTCTGGATATGAAAAGTTTTTGATTGTTGCTGTCAAGTAAAATGTAACCTTTTATTCCTTGCTGATATCCAAGAAAGACAGCTTTAGTGGCTCGAGGGGAAAATTTTTGGCGATGAGCTTTGACGGTTGTTGCATAGCTTAAACATCCAAAGAATTTGAGATGTAAAAATGAAGGAGGTTCTCCATAGAGTTTCTGGTATGGAGTGTCATGCTTCAGCAAAGGAGATGACAACCTGTTGATAATATGAACAGCATGTGTAATGGCAAAAGACCAAAAGAGATGGGGAACTTTGGATTGAAAGACAAGGGCTCTAGCAACATTCAACATATGTTGATGTTTTCTTTCAACTAAGCCGTTTTGCTGAGGGTTTTCTACACAACTCTTTTGATGTAAAATACCTTTAGTATGATAGAAGTCTGCCATATCAAACTCAGGGCCATTATCACTTCTAATAGATTTTATATTTGTGTGGAATTGAGTTTCAACAAATATGATAAATTCTTTGAGTTTATTGCGAGTTTCAGATTTGTTTTTAAGGAGAAGGGTCCAGGTATATGTTGAGAAGTCATCCACTACTGTTAAGAAGTATTTATGTCCATGTATAGATGGGAGAGAATATGGTCCCCATAAATCAACATGTAAGAGTTGAAAAATAGATTTGGTTTCATTGATACTAGGTGGATAAGGTAAATTGTGTTGCTTAGCAAGATGACATACATCACAAGGTGAGATATCTTTGCAAGAAATACAAGGAAATTTTATTGACATCTGTTTTAAAATTGAATGAGAAACATGTCCTAATCTATGATGCCATATGGATGCATCATCTTTTGAAGATACATTGGAAACAGATTTATTTGCTGATAATTGGGAAACAGATACATTGGGATTGTTGGAAAAAGCTTTCTGGCTTGTATTCTGATGTCTGCATGATTGAATCTTTAACACATATAATCCATCAACTACATCAACTGAACCAATCATCATATTCGATGGCATCTGTTTAATAATGCAACAAGAATTATAGAAGGTTAGGTAGCAAGAAAGGTCATGAAGTAGTTTTGTAACAGATTCGAGATTAAATTTAAAGGTATGAACATATAGGACATTATGAAGAATAAGAGAATGAGAAATATGTACTGTTCCTGAAAATTGAGCTAGGGATTGAGATACATCCGGAAGGGAGATGAATATAGGCTTGATCTTTCTAAATTCAGAAAAATTAGAAAGTATGAAACTGATATGGTCAGTGGCTCCAATGTCAAGGAGCCATCTACCTGATGAATTACCTGTTGAGTCTGCATTTAAAGCAGTGGTCTGAATCATATTTGTTGAACATATTGGTGTTTCTGGCATTGTGGAGTTTTGATGATTGAAAGCAGTCAAGAGGCTTTCATATTCCTCTTGAGATATGGTCACATTTGGTTCTTGAACTTCTTGAATCTGCATAGCTTCTTTACTGTCTTCTTGGGAAGAAAAGTTTGCAGCATTTCTTGATTGAAAATTCGGTGGGAATCCATGCTTTTTGTAACAAGTATCAACAATATGGTTTGTTCTTCCACAATGAGTGCATAATTTGATGTTGTTCCCACGTCCCCTTCCAAATACATTGGTAATTCCACGTGCTCTTCCTCTGCCATAAACTCTTCTTTGAGTATTATCAGTGGAATTGTGAAATCTTTGGTTATTATCAGTGGAACTGTGAAATATTCTTGAATCATTTCCAAGTTGGTTCAGATTTGATTCACATTGAATCTGTCTTTCTTGTTGGACCACTAAAGAAAAGATAGTGTTGATATTTGGTAATGGCTTCATCATCATTACTTGGGATCTTACATGACCATATTGATCATTGAGACCTTTAAGGAATCTTACTGTGCGATCACAGTCTCTATATTCACGCAATAAAGAGTATCCATTATAAGAACACTTTAATGCACAGCTACATGTTGGCAAAGGCTTTAAATTGTCCAACTCATCCCACATAATTTTTATATTGGTAAAGTAATCAGTGACAAAAAACTGACCTTGCTGTATATGATAGACTTGTTCTTGGATATCAGAAATTCTAAAAATATCTAAATGTGAGAATCGAGCCTTGAGATCAGCCCAGGCTTCACTTGCTTGGTTGATCCAAATAATTGATTTGGCTATAGAAATTCTGATTGATCGATGAATCCAAGAAAGCACTATAGTATTGCAGTGTTCCCATGCTTGGAAAGTGAGATCATTATTTGCTGGTTTTACGATTGTTCCAACGATAAAGCCAAGTTTATTTTTGGATAAAAGAGCCATACTCATTGATCTGGCCCAAGAATGATAGTTTGTGGGATCTAATGGTGGTGTAACAAGGATTAAAGCTGGACTTTCATTTGGGTGTAAAAAGAAAGGGTTACTGGGATTTGTATGGAAATCTGGAAGAAGATTAGCCATTGAAATCAAGAATGGCAAAAGCAAGAAAAGAAGAAAAAGAAGAAAAGCATACAAAGTTTGCAGCATCGGAAACTTGGTTACCAGAGCCTCTGCTCTGATACCATCTTACAATGGTAACTTGATCTGGTAAGATCCATATCACAAGGAAGAAGAGAAATGTAGAGAAGAATCAATCTCATTAATTGGAAGAGGAAAATGTCAAAAGATACAGAAAGAGATAACATGACAACTACTTATATCAGTAGCTGTAACTAACTAACCAACTTTTATATAAACTAACTTCTATACGTGTATAGTCAGTAAATAGGTGAACTAATAAGTATGACACGTGTGAGATTCTTCTACGTGTGCATAGCTTCATTGCTGATCTGTTTATTGATCTGTAACAACTTTTCCTCTCTTTCAGCAGACACATTTAACGGTGGGGTCCATGTTTAAAAAAACAAAAAATGGAATCACGCTGTTCGATGTCTCTATAGCATAACATAAAAATCTTCCTGCAACAGTACACTTGTTTTTTCCTTAAAATAAATACAGATGAAATAATAATAAGTTATATACATATATTAATTATTATCTTATTTAATAAATTCAATAAAAATTGTTCAATCAACTTATACTATAACACCGTTCATGAATATAATATTCTACATCACTTTTTCTACATGCTATCAATATCACGCCATTCATGTTGACATTCACAAGTATTAATTCCAATTTTTCTGAATCAAACTTGAAAGCTATTGAATAATAGAAATAATTAAGGGAGGAATCGAAGAATGTCCAAATTAATAGTTATATAGAACTTATCGTTTCTCAAGTCATTTGAAATAATCTTATTTCGGGCCACCCAAAATTACTCCATTTTAAGTGTTAGGAGAATTAATAAAGAGTATTTTGGTAAAATTCATATAATAAATAAACAAATAAAAATAACAAAATATCCTTCATTAATTCTCCGAACACCTCAGAATACTATTAATTAATTTTCTATATATATATATATATGATTTAATTCAAAAGATAAAAAATTTAATTCCCAGGGTTATAGGAAAAGAGAGAAATTATAAGATATTCATAAATAAGAAAACAAATCTCAAAGATCCTCTTAAAATACTTTTCAGCTTAATTAAATCCAATGTGTCATTCTATGGAACATGGTTACTAGCCGTTTTATTGGGCCAACCTTTTGGGTGTGTAGATCTAGGTGTTGATATTTAACTATGGAAATTACAAGAATAAAATAAATAATATAAAATAAGTATTGATGTGATATTTAATGATGTCATCTTTTTTTTTTATTGGTAAATATGATGTCATCTTTAATTATATTAATATTAGATTTTAAATTCTTATTGAATAACGAATTTAATGATCAAATAGTAATAAAATTGTTCTTATGGGAGTATGTAAGTTGCTCTAAATTATTCTCAAATATAATTAAGATATTATGAGATTATTTTCATATATTTTAACATTAATTATTCGTAAGTATATTTTAAATTGAACAAAAGGGATGATTACAAATTAACAATCAATAGCATTAAATAAATATGTATTGTTTTTAAATATATTAATAAGGGTGCAAACTGTAACATGATCGAGTAAAATATCGTTTTTTAATAATTAAGTGAATACTAAAAATAAATATGTATTGTTTTATGTAACGATGGTAATTGATTGAGTTATTCTCGTTAATTATACTCGATTAATAATTGGGTTATTTTGCCTAATAATAAAAATAACTCAATCAATTATTTAATAAATAAAAATTAACGATTAAGATTAAATATAAAAGTTATTATTCTTAATTATGATCTGTCACTGATATTATGATCTATCACTGATATGACAGGAAGCTATTTTTCTAATTTCACTCCATAAGTCCATATACAAACATTAGGAGTCCATATACAAACATTAGGAGTCAGTTAGTCATAGATAAGGGTGTTAACGGGCCGAGCCGAGCCGAGCTTTGGTCTTAAAAGGCTAAGTCTGTGATTAAATGTGTCGGCCTTACCAAGCCTGTTACCTGTTACGAATATAATTATCGGCCTGTGGCCTGCCTTATTTACAAAAAATAAAAGCCTATTTTGGCCTGTTAGCCTCTTAGAAAAAAATAAGACAATAAAAATTTATCCAAACAGAATATACAATCAACAACACTAGTAATTCCATAAATATTTATAAATTCAATGTATATCGAAACAACATAATATAGAACAAAATCATTCAAAAATTTTGTTTAACTAATAAAATAGGGGTGAAATGGATTAAGAAGAGAAAGAGGGCTATTACAAATAGTATAAAAAATATAAATAAAAATAAAAATTAATATACTAGGCCAGCCTAAGAGGCTCCAAGACCGAGCTTTTGAATTGGAGCCTGAGGCCTTTTTACTAAACGAGCTTTTATACAAGTCCAAGTTTGGTTCCAACAACCAATATTAGGCAGGTAAGCCTGAGCCTTCACGAGCCGAGCCAAAGGCCCCTGACTCGTTTATCACCTCTAGTCATAGATATCACATAGGTTTGTTTTCGTTCAAATTCAAATAACCAATTTTTTTTTCACTTCTAAATTGTAGAAGCCTTCTTGTTCCACCTTAAAAAAAAATCTACGGCTCTCTCCTTCCTTCATGGTGTTTTGAGGTACTTTTTTTCTTGATTATTTCCTTATCTCCATTAAAATCATATTTTCAATTTGCAAGGTTTTTCTTTCTTGTATTCTTTGGTCAATTTTGATTTTAAATTTTCTTTGCATTCTACAACTTATTTTCCATACTTCTTTTCCTAATTTAAAGCAGGGAAAAAATTAATTTATATCGATGTAAGAATAATAAATTTCATATTCAATTTTATTCATTGATTTTTGTTTATCAAACAATTGTAATTGATTGGGTTATAATTGATTGATGAAAATCAATGATTAAGATTGAATATAAAATTTAGGAAAAAAGGTTCATGTCATTTCACTCTCACAAAGAAGTAGGACTCATATCTTTAAAACTTTTCCTACTCACTCTTTTTCTCATGATTTATCCCTTTCTCTTACTTAAAATAACATAACTTTATGTATTTTAACATGATACACACTTTTTCCTAAAATTTATTATTCTTATAACGATATAATTTCATTCGATCACAGATACAAGTAACAGGAAGTTATTTTCCTAATTTCACTCCAGATACAAACCCTATGAGTAGGGATATAAATGGCTTAAGCTGGCCTATAAGGGCCCAAGGCTTAGTCTATATCAGCTCAGAATCAGTCTATTGAATATAGTCAAAAATGGAGCATGCCTAGACTTTAAAAAAATTCTATTTATAAAAGAGGCCACAAGCTTTCTTTTATATGTCGGGTCTATAAACCAACATGCCAGCCTATTTCATATTATTTATTTTTAAAAAAATAAATAAAATTATTATTTTAATAATTTTGAATAATAAACTAAAATTATTTTTATTTTTTTTTAAATATTGAATATTTAATAGGTTCAAACAGACTAACAGACCTAGGCCGGCTAAGACTTTTATTTTTTAAATATAAGTAAGACTAAACTTATAATTCGGGCTTACCTAAGACTAACAGGTCAGACTAAACCTAAAATATTGTACACAATCCTAAAATATTTAAGTAAATATCCAGTGTAACCTAGCCTAATTACACATTTATACCCACTATCTAGGAGACACAGATATCACATAGGTTTGTTTTCGTTCAAATTCAAATAACCTAAAAAAGAATGTCACTCCTAATCTGAAGAAGCCTTCTTGTTCGAGTCTGAACATTCTAGGTGTTCTGCGCTGCGGTTGTTTTTCACGGCTCTCTCCTTGCTCTATATTTTCCAAGTTTTGCTTTTTTGTATTTTTTGGTCAATTTTAATTTTAATTTTTCTTTGCATTCTACAACTTCTTATTTTCCATACAGGTTTGAGTGATTGTGGACTTGGAAGTATTTGGTTTTACATTTAATCTTTCCCTATTTTTGTTGTTGATGATTTTAACAAAGTTCTTAAGTTAAGACAAAAATACAATATTTTTTTGGCACAGCTTGATGTCTTTTCCCATTGGAGAGATGGCATCACATAATGAGAAAAGTTGTTCATGTTCATCCCTCGTTCAACTATTCTGCTTTGATAGCATATGGAACAAGGTGAAAGTAAGCTTGTTAAAGAGTAGAACAACTGCTAATAAAACATTGAGTGGAAAAGAAGAGAAGAAGGATGAGTGCACGTGGACAAGTCTCCCAGATGATATCATGGAACTGATTATGAAGCGTTTGTGCCTCAAAGATTGCCTTGGATTGCGTGAAATATGCACCCCTTGGAGGGATACCGTTGCTAATGCCATTGCAAACAAGCATTGCCACCCATTGCCTGAACTGCCATTGATTGTCGTCAAATATAAGGAATCATCCACAGTTTTCAGATTGAGGACAGAACGTCTACTTTATACCAAAAGACCACTATTTGAGAAAATGCAGAGCATTCGAGGCTCAGTTGAAGGATGGATGATTGTGAGTGAATATTCTAATGTGGGTAGTCTAACCATTTTCTTCTTCAATCCAGTAACTAATGCTAGAGTCTTTGTCCCATCAGTGTTAAATTTCCCATCCAACTCTCCCCTTCAAGCTGATAAGTTGTTGATGAAAAAAATGGTAGCCTCCTCTAAACCCGATTGCTTGGATTGTTTTTTGGTTTGTCTCTTCAATGATTATTGTCACATTACATTTTGTAGACTTTCTGACAAGTCATGGACTACAATTGAAGCAGATAAGGATACAGGGGTTCATTTTATGGATGTGGAAATTATTGATACGAAATTGTATGCTCTAACTTTCAAGTCCATATTGATTTATGATTTGCAAGATTCGAGTGACAACCCCCCAAAGCCTAAAGTATTAGCTATGCTTCCACCAACGCCACGAGTAGTATCAACTGTAACTGGTAACCAACGTTTTGACAGGGGTAAAGTTTTCCCCTGCCTAGTCAAAGATGATGCATTAGGAGATTTATTCCTCATTTACATGTTCTATAACTGTGCTTACGAAGCACAACATGCTGGCTATTTGAGCACTGTCACTGAATATCTTACCCCGTCTGAGATGACCAGAGTTGAAGTATTCAAGTTGAAGACAAGTAATGAAACTAATCAGTGGATCAAGGTTGATAACTTGGGGGACCACGTGTTGTTTGTTGGCTATATCAAGAGCACGGTAATGTCAAGGGCAGCACTTAATAGCACTGAAAAGTTAATTACAGGAAATATTATCTTTTTTGCTTTTCGTTTTTATTGTGCTCCAAACCCATGGACAGGCGTTCAATTGGGGAGTATTTTCTTGGATGATAACAGCGTCAGATATTTTACTATGGAGAAATCAAGTCCTTGTGTCCCTTTTCCTTTTTGGTTTGTACCAAGTCTTTGGTAATTCACTAATGGCAGTTACATATGTGTAATGCAATGAATTGAGTACTATTATTTTTGTCACATGAATTTTCTGTTTAGTTATCTGTTTTCTCTTCTATACAAGACATTTTTTTGTTTCGGATCACTTACGCTATTTAGTCTGGTCATGATTTAAAAGTGTTTGAGCCGAAGCATGCAGCATTTAAAGATTTTTGAAATAATAACCCACTTCTGGCCTCCTGCCATGCGATGCTTCAACACTCATGTGGGCCCTCTATAAATAAGAATCATTGTTCCATTGATTGCACACTTCTTCTTGATCATTATTCTTTGTTGCGACTTCGGCAAGTGCACCGGTCATAAAAGTAATAAAAGTGTACTGAGTACGAGATCGTTCCCACGAGGATTGGTTTTCAAGCACTAGTTCGCTAACAACGATTTAGTTGGACAATCGAATTTGAGATGAAAAGAATTGAGATTAAAAACCAGCAATAGCATTCAATTTCAGAATTAAAAGCAAGAAAGTAAAAGGATGAAAGTATTGAAAATCAATAAAGAGAGTAGTTAAGGTTTTAATTTTCCTCAATTTCCTCTTTATGCTATGAATTAAATAGTCAAGAATCTGCTATTAATATAATATCAATAAATTCTTTCGAAGTTAATTAAGGCTCAATTTCTTATTACCCTAATTCTATGTGATCTTGAAAGAATCTAAGTTCCCTGGTTATTCATCAAGAAAATATGCATTAAAATCAAGAATTCAAAGATTGCACAATTGCCCTATGTCTATCCCTAGATCATAAGGATTATGATGAATTTATCAAATCAGGGTTCATGCACCAACATCCATATTGTCATACAATTCCCCTAAATCAATCTATAAGGAACAAATTTATAGAAAGCATTAAAAATAAATAAATTCATTCAATTATAATATCATTCAATTGGGGAGTATTTGCTTGGATGATAACAACTTCAGATTTTTACTTTGGAGAAATCAAGTCCTTGTGTCCCTCTTCCTTTTTGGTTTGTACCAAGTCTTTGATAATTCACTAATGGCAGTTACATATGTGTAATGCTATGAATTGAGTACTATTATTTTTATCACATGAATTTTCTGTTTGGTTATCTGTTTTCTCTTCTATTTAAGACATTTTTTTTGTTTCGGATCACTTATGCTACTTAGTCTGATCGTGGTTTAAAAGTGTTTGAGTCGAAGCATGCAGCATTTAAAAAGTTTCTTCCGAGACTTTAAAAGCCATTCTCCATGTATTTGGTACATTTGGCATCCCCTACTTCTCTTATTATTTAATTTTTCTTTTACTTTCTGTTGACTTCAATTTCCTGGTACATGACTGTAGAATTTGACTGCAATGCCAATAGTATTGATCTCAATGTTGGATTTAGTATGTTCTTTTCACTTAATCCCAATAGTTTTAGTGAGAGTGAGCTCAAAGTCCAATGTTAACCCATGAAGCTTAGGGTTAGTTTTGGATTGGGCATAGTATATAAACTCTCTTTTCTCTCAAGTGCCTCCTAGGGTTACAGACATCAGAAACACACCAAAGAGGAAGACGTTCATCATCTGAACGGTTACCCACACGAACCCCTGATCCCCTTGAGTCATAGCTTGGAAGATCAACCGTAGAGCGGATTTTGCGACCGTTCGTGATGCGTTGTTGCAGATTGTAAGAACCCGCACCGTTAATTAAGGTATTTAATTAATTAATTATGAAAAATTAGGAAATGATTCCATAATTGAGCCTAATAATTATATTGAGGCTCTAATAATTATAGTAAGTGATTAAGAATGCTGAAAGTCGCTTTTCGGAAGAAAAGTGCAGATACCGATTCTACTAATCGGTATAAATGCGTACCGAAAAAGTATCCCGAAAAATTAATGTAAGTGTATGATAATTACTAGAATAATATGTAGGACTTGTAAAACGAGTTTCAAGTCCAAATAATGAGAACTGGTGCCAGAAACTGATACTGGCTATGAAAAGCTCGTACCAGAAAGTTGTTCCGAAAAATATTATAAAAATATGATAATTCTTGGAAAAATGTGTCATTTT
Organism: Gastrolobium bilobum; assembly: GCF_033153095.1. Lineage (NCBI taxonomy): Eukaryota > Viridiplantae > Streptophyta > Magnoliopsida > Fabales > Fabaceae > Gastrolobium > Gastrolobium bilobum. The sequence goes on along the minus strand of NW_026895589.1, from coordinate 26,009 downwards.
AGGTTCCAAATTTTGGGATCAAAATGCTAAGCGTAACAATTAAAGCTAATACTGTGTGTTAATCTTTAAGTGAGCTATATATACCCTCATTTCAGGTTCAGGTAATGTTGAGACCTCAGGCGGCAGGAGGCTGGAGCTGAGTTAGATATTGGTGATATTATATGCTAACTTGTTGGATGCTGGTTATGCATGTTGCTTTTATGCTTTTAGCTTCAGTTTATGATTTGGATTATCATGTTGAGACACTGTCGATTTGGTGAGCATGGGGATTGTCCATGACACGTAGTCTTGTTTATGTCTTGTTTTAGTTGGAGTTGTAATAATGTATCAGGATGTTGTCCGGACTACTTGATGTAGATCCGTGACTTAGATACTCACTTTATATTCTTATATTGAGGTATTTCAGTTAGTTGTCTTGCAATTTACATACAGGCATTGGTTTCTATGAAATTGATTAAGTAATCAAGATCGTAATTGATAATGACGTCATAATTTAAAAGAAAAAGAATATTCTGCATTTGTAATTAAGCACCGCTTAATACGATGTAATGATAAGACTACCAGATATATACGGGGTGTTACATTTTATGGTATTAGAGCAACGGTTCAAGGGAAAAGCCTGTATGTATTGCAATGATTAGGATTTGCGGTTGTGTCTGTCTTGTGTGTTTGCTCCGTTGGTTTTATTATGATGCTGCATATGTAATCACACTGCATGGGCCTGATCAACTCATAATTTGTGCAACTTGTGCAGAGTCATGGTAGGATCCAGGAGAACACGTGAGACTGCTGAGGATCAACTCGATCCAATCTTGGCTGCATTGGCTGAAATGCAGGAGGCCACTAGATTGGCCAACGTGGCAATGATGGACGCTGCTAGAGAAGCGAACCAGAAGGAAACAGAGGATGCTCTTGAGGCAAATCGGTTGGCGAACATGACCTTGACGAGGGCCATGTTGGAGGAGATGAGAGCTGGTCCAGCTGTTGGTCAGTTTCCACCGCCACCACCTCCACCGCCACCGCCGCCACCTCCAGCTAGTGTTCAGGATAAGACCCTGAGTCACATTGGTAGTGCTACGCTTGATGCTGGGGTGATGGAACCCTTTGTGGAGCCCGCTGAGGACAGAGATGCGATTGATCGCGGCTGAATGCTTTCCGTAAGCATAAGCCACCTACTTTTGATGGGTCTTATGATCCCATTGCTGCTGCAAGATGGCTTCAGGTGTTGGATAAGATATTTCGGGTCATGCAGTGCACAGATCCACAGAAGTTAATGTTCGCTACTTACATGCTGGAGGGCGATGCCCATGAGTGGTGGACAAACCTTTCTCATGTGTACGAGATGCAGGGTCATGTGATGACGTGGCCTTTGTTCGAGGATTTCTTCTTGGGTCAGTACTTTCCGTATGACGCTCAGGAGAGGCAGCAGGGAGAGTTTGACAGATTGGTTCAGGGCTCGTTGTCTGTGGACGAGTATCTGGCTAAGTTCAACCAGTTGGTGAAGTTTGCACACTTCAGGATGGCGAGGCCTACTCCTACATTTCTGGCTGCTAAGTTCCGCTGGGGACTTAGTGAGGATATTGCTAGTTACCTAGCTGGTTCTGCTTCTAGAGACTTTGGGACCCTGGTTCAACAGTGTCGAGATATTGAAGATTTCTACAGCTCGAGTAAGGCGAAGAAGGCCAAGGTTGCTGAGGCGACGAAGGTTGCAGCTGTTAGTTCCACTTCTTGGCGAGACAGGAAGTTTGGGAACAAAGGGAATCAGTTCAAGAGGACTTCTGCTCAGGGGAGTGCAGCGAGACTTCCTGCTCCCAAGTGTTCGAGACGCGGGAAGACTCATTTTGGGTCGTGCTCTACCGGCCAGTTGACTTGCTTTCAGTGTGGCAAGGAGGACCACTTCTCCAGAGACTGTCCGTCGGTGACGGCGAGGGCTACTGCAGTGCAGGCAGTGCCACTTCAGATGGTCCCCCTTCCACCTATTTCGGCACCGGCAATGCCACCATCTTCTGGGAGAGTTTATACTCTGGATCGTCAGCAGTCGGATCGAGCTCCGAACCTTGTCAGAGGTACTGTTACGATTGGTACATCAGCTATTGATATTTTGTTTGACTCTGGGGCTACACATTCTTTTGTTGCTACCCCGATTGCTGTGGGGCTTGAGTTGCCCATGTCTGTGCTTTCTCCACCGCTGCGGGTGACCACCGCCACCGGAGAAAGATGTGATGCTACCACTGTTCATCGTGATGTAACATTTCAGTGGGATGGCCGTGAGTTCTCGGTAGATCTGATAGGATTACCGATGGCCAACTTGGAGGTTATTCTGGGCATGGATTGGCTGTCCAGAAATTGTGTGTTGATTGACTGTTGTGCTAAGCGTGTAGTGCTGTCTCCGTGTGATTCCACAGCCAGTCCCTCGCCGTACGTTTCGTTGCTGCAGGCTAGGAGAGCCTTGAGAGCAGGGGCATTTGGTTATGTCATGTTGGGAGGTTTGGTGAGTGGGACACAGGAGGATATCACTAGCAATCCTGTGGTGAGGGAGTTCCTCGAGGTGTTTCCTGAGGAGATTCCTGAGTTTCTGCAACAGAGGGAGATAGAGTTCTCCATAGATCTGTTGCCTGGTGTGAGGCCGATTTCTTTAGCTCCATACCGGATGTCGCCACCGGAGTTGGCAGAGCTGAAGAAGCATATTGAGGATCTTTCAGTGAAAGATTTCATTAGACCGAGTGTGTCTCCTTGGGGAGCACCAGTCATTTTTGTGAAGAAGAAGGACGGGACAATGCGGTTGTGCACCGACTACAGGCAGCTGAACAAGGTGACAATCAAGAACAAGTATCCCCTTCCTCGGATTGATGATCTGTTGGATCGGCTCAGGGGTGCTTGCGTGTATTCCGAGATTGATCTCCGGTCCGGATACCATCAGATTCGGGTGAAGCCGGAGGATGTCCCAAAGACCGCATTTCGCTCGAGATACGATCATTTTGAGTAATTGGTGATTCCGTTTGGACTCACCAATGCACCTGCTGTGTTCATGGATTACATGAACCGGATTTTCCAGTCGTACCTGGATCAGTTTGTGATCGTCTTCATTGACGATATTTTGATTTACTCCAGGACGAAGGAGGAGCATGTGGAGCATTTGAGAATTGTTCTGCAAGTGCTGAAGGAGAAGAAGCTGTATGCGAAGCCTTCCAAATGTGAGTTTTGGCTCAAGTCTGTGAAGTTCCTTGGGCATGTTATTTCTGCTGAAGGAGTTGCAGTGGATCCGAACAAGATCGAGGCCGTACTGGATTGGGAGAGACCCAAGACAGTTACGGAAGTGAGGAGCTTTCTGGGTTTGACAGGTTACTATCAGAGGTTCATCAAGGGATTCTCCACCATGGTTTTGCCATTGACTCGCCTTACTCGGAAGGAGACTCCGTTTGTGTGGACTCACGAGTGTGAGGTCTGTTTTCAGGAGTTGAAGGAGAGACTGACTACTGCACCTGTGTTGGTCCTTCCTGATCCTGCGCTTGAGATTGAGCTTTACACCGACGCCTCCGGGAAGGGGCTAGGTTGTATGCTGATGCAGTTGGGCAAAGTGATTGCCTATGCTTCGAGGCAGTTGACACCTCATGAGGAGAACTACCCAACTCATGACTTGGAGTTGGCTGTTATTGTGTTTGCTTTCAAGATTTGGAGGCATTATCTTTTTGGTTTGAGGTTTGTGGTGTTCAGTGACCACAAGAGTTTGAAGTACCTGTTCGACCAAAAGGAGTTGAACATGAGGCAGAGGAGATGGATGGAGTTCATAAAGGACTACGACTTCGAGCTAAGGTATCATCCTGGCAAGGCCAATATGGTAGCTGATGCTTTGAGTCGGAAATCCAGTAGCTCATCCAGTTTGTTACTTGGTAACTTTGATGTGGTTGAGAAGTTCTGAAACTTGGCAGTGATCGCTCTGTGTGAGAGTGTATTTCTCGAGTTGGAAGCAGCAGACTTTGGGAACGAGCTGCTAGAAAAGATCAAAGAGGCACAAGTTCAGAGAGAGTGTCTGGATTATGTGAAGAACCACGACGGTGTGTCTTGGAATGACGATGGATTGCTTTTATTTCAGTAGAGGATTGTAGTTCCTCGAGGTCCGTTGACAGAAGAGGTTATGGCAGAGGGCCATAAGGGTCAGTTTTCTATCCACCCTAGCGCTACTAAGATGTATCAAGACCTGAAGAAGAACTTCTGGTGGCCGGGCATGAAGAAAGATGTTGTTGTTTTCGTGTCCAAGTGCTTGGTCTGCCAGAAGGTAAAGATTGAACATTAGAGACCGTCTGGTGAACTTCAACCTCTTGAAGTACCACAGTGGAAGTGAGAAGGTATTTCCATGGACTTCGTGGTGGGATTGCCGAAGACTCAGGCGGGTTGTGACTCTATTTGGGTCATTGTGGACAGACTGACGAAGTCTGCCCATTTTCTTCCAGTGAATGTGAGCTTCACTACAGAGCAGTTGGCCAAGCTTTATGTTCGCGAGATTGTGAGGCTTCATGGGGTGCCCGAGAGTATCATTAGTGATAGGGACCCGAAGTTCACATCTCGGTTCTGGGAGGCACTGCAAGAGGCTTTTGGTACGCAGTTGAGATTGAGTACCGCCTATCACCCTCAGACTGATGGACAGACTGAGAGGACCATCAAGACCTTGGAGGACATGTTGCGAGCTTGCACGTTGGAGCAGGGCTCGGCATGGGATAGGTACCTTCTGTTGGTTGAGTTTTCTTACAACAACAGCTTTCATGCTAGCCTGGGCATGGCGCCTTACGAAGCACTGTATGGTAGGAGGTGTCGGACTCCTACTTGTTGGTCTGAGGTTGGGGACAATGAGCTTTTTGGCTTGGACTTTGTCCAAGATACCACCTTGCAGATCCAGATGATCCGTCAAAAGTTGAAGCAGGAGCAGAATCGCTAGAAGAGCTACTATGATGTCAAGCATCGTCCGCTGGAGTTCAGTGAGGGCGAGCACGTGTTTGTGAGACTATCACCTGTCACCGGTGTTGGTCGGGCACTCGGAGTGAGGAAGCTGAGCCCGCGATATATTGGGCCATACCAGATCCTTGGTAGAGTAGGATCGGTTGCCTACCGACTTGCCTTTCTTCCGAACTTGGCTAACATCCACGACGTGTTTCACATGTCTCAGCTTCGGAAGTACGTAGCAGATCCGTCGCACGTGGTGCAGCCTGATGATGTGGAGGTTCGGGAGAACCTGAAAACTCCCGTCGGACCACTAAAGATTCTCGATCGTGGCGAGAAGCAGCTGAGAAGCAAGATCATTCCGATGGTCAAAATGCAGTGGACCGGAAAAACTCCTGAGGAGTGTACTTGGGAGCGTGAGGACGAGCTTCTCCGGCAGTATCCCGAGTTTCGACCAGGTATGTTTCTGATTTTGAGGTCAAAATCCTAAAAAGGTGGGGTGAATGTAAGAACCTGCACCGTTAATTAAGGTATTTAATTAATTAATTATGCAAAATTAGGAAATGATTCTATAATTGACCCTAATAATTATATTGAGGCTCTAATAATTATAGTAAGTGATTAAGAATGCTGAAAGTCGCTTTTCGGAAGAAAAGTGCAGATACTGATTCTTCTAGTTGGTATAAATGCGTACCAAAAAGTATCCCGGAAAATTAATGTAAGTGCATGATAATTACTAGAATAATATGTAGGACTTGTAAAACAAGTTTCAAGTTCAAATAATGAGAACTAGTGCCAGAAACTGATACTGGCTATGAAAAGCGCGTACCAAAAAGTTGTTCCGAAAAATATTATAAAAATATGATAATTCTTGGAAAAATGTGTAGTTTCAGGTTCCAAATTTTGGGATCAAAATACTAAGCGTAGCAATTAAAGCTAATACCGTGTGTTAATCTTTAAGTGAGCTATATATACCCTTATTAAGGGCACATTGCCCTAGATAACAGATATTCCAGCGTGAGAATTAGGGAGGCTGACCAGCTGAGGCTTCCTCCTTGAGTTTCTTCTCCATTTTGTGGCCAAGTTACTTCCTTTCTTGATTTCCTTCACTTTTTCTCTTGTAAACACTTGAGTGTGAGCTTGGTGAGGGAGAAAGGTACCATTTTCTGAGTGTTTGAGCTGCTGCTTGTGAGGTTTAGGTTCTGAGTTTGAGAGTTGAAGAAGAGTCATCTTGCTCTTGGTGTTTTGAAGCTTCAAGGAGCTTCCTTGTTGAGTAAAAGAGCTACCTTGTGCATTATTTTCGTGCTTGGGCCAAGTCAGGACCTTGGAGCTGTTGTGTGAGCTCCAAGAGCACCTCCATCCCCTGTTTTTAGCTTGTGGTATGATCACCACCTTGGAACTTGAGTTTTATGCTTAAAAATGGAAGCTTGATGCATGTTAAGACTAAAAGATGATAACTTAACGTTGGGTAATGTCAAACACACCTAGAAATGCATGTTTAAGTGTTTAAAATAGGTAAAAACCCAACCTTTGAAGGATATCTTCACGAAATGCAGTTTCTGCATTCTGTCGTGAAATATCCGGATATCTGCCCGTGGAATATCTGGATATTGGATATCCGGATATGGTATCCGGATATGTGATATCCGGATATGGGATTCTGGATATCCGGATATTGATATCCGGATATGCACAGTGGGATATCCGGATATTGGATATCCAGATATGTACCCGAGGAATATCCGGATATTCTGGGATTTCGTAGAACAGTAGCTATGTTGTGTGTACAGTAGGCTATTGGGGGGTTGTGGACTCTAGATTGATGAAGTTGAACTTCTGTAATTAATGGAATAAGTCAGAATCATGTGATTAAGGGCTTGTGGCTTTGTTGGAAGCCTTAAGACGTAAATCGTTAAGGAGAACGTAGTCTTTATGTTAATGCTTTTGAGTTATGTATGTTGATACACTTGCTTGTCCTAAATCAGATTGTGATCTGCTGTGTGTTGGACTTGAGCTGTGAGGACTCTTGGCTTTGGATAGTGAGCTTGCAAGGTAAGCTTTCGTGTCCTCGGTTTAGCCATGTTGTGGTTCCACCATGTCCCATGGGGGTATGGTATATGCATGCTGTGTTACATGCTTTTGATGTTTTGGAAATGCTGTTGAGCTGTTATATGTTAGTGCCTTGTTGATATGCATGGAGGTGTTCCACCTATACGGTAAGTCTGAGTATGTAGAACATACAATATGGTGAGGCTGTGGGTGAGGTGCAAGCGGTGTTCCTTGTACTACATGTAGGTATAGACGTATTCCTATATTTCTCTGGCCAGTAGAATAGTGATTACACGCATGCCATATATATCTGTTGCACTGCATAATTTGAGAACTAATATTGATAAAATGCTTTTAGAACTTATATTGCACATGTAAGTGAGCTTGGGGTGGAAGATCCTTGAGGACCCATTGTCTTACTGAGATTTCTGGTTTAGAGATCTCACCTCACGTTGGGGAATGCTTATTTCAGGTTCAGGTAATGTTGAGACCTCAGGCGGCAGGAGGCCGGAGCTGAGTTAGATATTGATGATATTATATGTTGACTTGTTGGATGCTGGTCATGCATACTGCTTTTATGCTTTTAGCTTCAGTTTATGATTTGGATTATCATGTTGAGACGCTGTCGATTTGGTGAGCATGGGGATTGTCCATGACACTTAGTCTTGTTTATGTCTTGTTTTAGTTGGAGTTGTAATAATGTATCAGGATGTTGTCCAGACTACTTGATGTAGATCCGTGACTTAGATACTCACTTTATATTCTTATATTGAGGTATTTCAGTTAGTTGTCTTGCAATTTACATACATGTATTGGTTTCTATGAAATTGATTAAGTAATCAATATGGTAATTGATAATGACGTCATAATTGAAAAGAAAAAGAATATTCCGCATTTGTAATTAAGCACCGCTTAATACGATGTAATGATAACACTACCGGATATATACGGGGTGTTACACAGATCGTGAGGCTTGAGAAGGAGAAATGAACGTGAGGATTTGTCACGCTCGCTACTTCACCCCAGGTAATCAAAGCGGTGTCTTCATTCCTCATCGCATCGGTACGATACGCTTCCGCATTTCTGATGATATACCTTCATGTGGTATCAGAGCCGTATTGTGATGGGGATTAAGATCAGTTTTGATTTAATTATTTTTCTATGTGATTTTAAAATATGGCACCTTTATTCTTTATCTGTTATTGATACTCATGTTGTTAATTCATTACAGTTCATTTTCATAAAAGTTTAAATTTTAATCGGTAAAAATGCTTTAAACCATGGTTAGGTTCTCTCGTGTATTTCTCGATTTGTAACAAGGAGGCTAATCCCATTTGATTAGGGTTCCTCCTTGCTGTTTTTATTTATTTTCGGAATTTCTACGTATTTTTTCAATATTTTATAAAAGTTCAAGATCGAGAAACCGCGAGGAAGATGCGCAGTCAGCACTGTCAGAGACTTTTCGAGGAGTTCTCGATCTCATAATGGGGCGATCTATATATGGTTGGAAAGAGGACGAAAATATGAATGCAACGGTGGGTGGATCGCCGCCACCGGGGCCTCCAGGCGGTTCCACGCGCCTCCACAAGAGTCTGCGAGTGGCCGCCACTCTCTGGCAAAGAATGAGAGCGTGAGGGAGCGTCCAGCCACCTTTTTGGGTGGTTCTGGCGGCGGTGCACTCGTTTCTGTGTGGCGGTCCTTCCCCTAGAGTTTTGGCCTGATTTGACTTCGGGTGATGGCGCGGAAGAACTGACGGCTAGGGTTCCTCTTTCGCGTCCTAGGGTTTCTCGCCAAAGGATTGGGACTTTGGGCTTTTGGGCCCATGTAAACCCTAAAGGGGCTTGAGACAGATACTATGGACTAGGCGAAAGTTGTATTCCAAAGTTGAAATATTTTTTTTATTTTTTTTAAAATAGGAAGGTCATGGGTTAAAGTAATTAGAATTTATTATTTAATGCTTTTATTGATTGGTATGAATTATAGGTGTGATTAGCATGATATTTGCGATAACATGTCATATAGGATAGGAAGGTGCCATATTATTGCATGATCACATGTCATACGTGCATATTTACTATTATGTCATTACCGACTAGTATGATAGTATATGCGCGTAGTTTTTGATTTTAAATATTTCGGTAAAATAAAATTATGATTATTATGATTTTAGAAACAAAATCTAGATTAATGGTTATATTAATTTCGAAATTAATTAATTATTATGATTTTGATAAAATCTAGAATAATCAAATTGATTATTTTTGGAGTTTAAAATCAAGACACATTAGTAAGAAAATTTCCTAAGATAATTCTTTTATTTTGCGAGTAATTTGTGGGTCTACTAAAATGGTCATGTGTTAACCACACGCTGCATACCACAATCATGTATCATGATTGTGCGAAGCACACGCTGCCTATCATGACCGAATTTTAGGACCTTAATGATTTCAAAATTCAGATAAGCTAAGTGATGCACGATCATAGGCGCTCTTGCTTACATAGTTTTTGAAATCAAACAAAGGATACTCTCAATTAAATAATTCTCGGAAATTGCAAAATATTGCTTATGTTGAATGAAAGGAGATTTAAATTAAGAAATTAATTTAACCTTCAAGTGCATTATAGGACCATTAATAAAATAATCATGTGAATTCCCATCGAATAAGCATGATTGGATTTTATTAGATTGGACCTAAATAATTATGGGAGGAGATTTAAATTAAGAAATTAATTTAACCTCCAGGCGCATTGTGGGCCTATCAATAAAATAATCATGTGAGGCCCCAACGGATAAGCATGATTGGATTTTATTAGGCCTTAATAATTTCAAAATTTTAATAAAGTATTGTACGGCCCATCATCGATAATACTAAGTTATTAAAGATAATTTTGAAATTAAACAATGAATTCGACAGGGCTTATGAAAATTCTCAAATAAAAATGTTGAATGGGTGAAGGTTTTAAATTAAATAATTAATTTTAAAACTTGCGGGCTCTATTTGTGGGTTTATTAGTGAAATGGTTATCGCTGAAGCCCCATCAGATAAGGATAATCAGATTTCACTAGATTAAATCGTAATAATTTTAAAATTTTAGTAAAGTATTGTATGGCCCATCGTCGAAAATGCTTAGACACTAAGGATAATTTTGAAATTAAACAATGGTTAATTACATTCAACTTTGGTAAAATTGTTAACCCTCCCATCGAGGCTCTGGCAATGGCACTGAAGGCCCAAATAACAATTTTGATTTTTACAAGACTTGCTCATCGTAAGCCTTGTAAAGATAAACTGAAGGATTGTTAACAATAAACAAGAGTAGTTATGAGAATCTACTTATACTTCGTTTGTTTATTGCATTATTTGTTTGTAATTGTGTGCTTTATATGTTTTTCAGAAAATATCTTAGAAATGATTTTGAGTCAAAAACCTCTAGATGGTACCAACTATGAATAAGTGAAAAGCAAATGCAAGATATTAAGTTAAGTCTTCCGCTGATGCATGTTTTAGTATCATATGTATGTTAACTGAACCGGCTCGAGACGGGGATGTTACATTTATGGTATCAGAGCAGTTGCTCTAGGGAGTTTCCATGATATATAGCATAGGATGTTTGAAGTTGGAAGTTCTTGAGTGTTTTCTTGGAGTGCTGTATAATGCATGTGTGATCACTAAGTGTGAGCGTAGCTAACTCATTCCTTAGTGTAATATATGCAGAGATATGGTTCCTCCAAGGAGGACTCATAAGACATTTAATAATGATGATCCATCACCGGATCTTGTTGTAGCAATTTTTGCTGCACTACAACAGACTTGAACTGCAACTAGGCAGAAAGAGCATGAATTAATAATGAAGCATTCAATTTGACTGTGATAAGGATGAGATTCCCTATGTGTATTATTACGGCTGTTGGGAATGTTAGTGAGGAATCATTCATATGGAAGGATATGAAGTTTAAATACGATGACAGGGAGTATTTTGCTGACTTTATTGTCTTACATTTTGTCTCTGTGAATGTAATTTTGGGAATGGATTGGTTATCTAAGTACTGTGTAAGGATTGATTGTTGCAGCAAGACCATTTATATTTCCTCTAACGATGAAGGGAGAGAGTCTTCGGATATGTCTGTCCTTCGGGTTGCAAATGCCTTGAAGGAAGAAGATTCAGAGTTTATTCTGTTGGGAGGTCTGGTTGGCGTCAATAAGGAGCCAATTTCTGATATCCCTATTGTATTTGATTTTATGGATGTCTTTCTAGATGAAATTTTGAATTTTCCGCTGGAGCGGAAAATTGAATTTTCAATTGACTAGTTGACTGGAGTGAGGCCTATGTCTTTAGCTCCATACCGAATGTCACCTGTGGAATTATTTGAATTAAAGAAGCAGAGTGAAGACTTGTCCAGTAAGAATTTTATTAGACTACGTGTGTCTCCGTGGAGAGTCCCGGTGATCTTTGTTAAGAAGAAGGACGAGTCTATAAGATTGTGTACAGATTACCGGCAGTTGAACAAAGTTACTGTCAAGAATAAGTATCCTTTGCCGCGTATAGATGATTTGTTGGATCAGTTGCGTAGTGCGACTGTATTTTCTAAGATTGATCTCCGGTCCGGGTATCATCAGATCCGGATAAAGCCAGATGATGTTCCAAAGACATATTTCAGGTTCCGATGTGGATACTATGAGTATCTGGTTATTCCTTTTGGGCTTACAAATGCAAAGGCCATTTTCATGAGTTATATGAATCAGATTTTTAAAGCCTATGTGAATCAGTTTGTGGTTGTCTTTATTGATGACATACTAATATACCCAAAGAGCAAAGAAGAGCATTCTGAGCATTTGAGAGTTGTTCTGCAGATTCTGAGAAAGCATCATTTGTATGCTAAGCCATCCAAGTGTGATTTATGGCTTTTTGAGATACAATTTCTGGGCCATGTCATTTCATCTTAAGGAATGGCAGTGGACCGAGTAAGATTGAAGCAGTGTTAGATTAGGAACGTCCTAAAAATATTACAGAGATCAGGAGTTTTCTTGGTTTGGCTAGATATAATAGGCGTTATATTGAGGGATTTTCACTGATGATACTACCTTTAACACGGTTAACCGTAAAGGGAACCCATTTGTGTGGACCCAAGATTGTGAAGTGAGTTTTCAGAAATTAAAAAAGAAGTTAAGTAACACTCCGGTACTAATTTTGCTTGATCCTGCAGGTAAATTTGAAATATACTGTGATGTTTCTAAGTTTGGATTAGGCTGTGTATTGATGCAGCAACGTCAGATGGTTGATTATGTTTCTCGGCAGTTAAAGTTGCATGAAGAGAATTATCCAACACATGATATTGAGTGGGCGGCTGTAGTGTTCGCATTGAAAATCTGGCGACACTTTCTATACGGTGTCGATTTTGTTGTCTACAGTGACCACAAAAGTTTAAAGTATCTGTTTGATCAGAAAGAGTTGAATATGAGGCAAAGCCGATGGGTAAGTACATTATCCATCCTATTGCTACCAAGATGTATCAGGCCATGAAACCAAATTTCTGGTGGTCTGGTATGAAGAAAGATATTGCTCAGTTTATGAATAAGTGTTTGATATGTTGTATATGTGCATTCATTCACATTCATATAAATATTATATGATTTTTGATGTTATGATGATGCAATGATGATGTATGTTATGAGAATCCGGGCCAGTGACCTTGGTATGTTGACTGCCTATGGCTTTGACCCTGGGAGTTATTTTCAAACTACAGTTTGTATTAATTGCCTATGGCTTGACCCTGAGAGTCGCATTAGACATGTGAGACATGTTAGTTAGCTATTCTTGGGGAGAGCCCTTGAATAGTTAACCAGAGTATTAGTTATGATGTTATGTTTTGCATTTGGTATATATCAAGGAGATTCCTTGTGTAATTCATAGAGTGCAGTTTCTCTGGTCAGTAGAATTTGTAAATTGTATTATCAGTGCAATGACTGATGTACAATAAATTGTGAATTATATTATCAGTAGAAAGACTGATACATTGATGTTTCAGTGGAATTATATTTTCAGTAAGAAGATGGATGTAATAAGTAAGTCCATTATATGATAAACAATTCATGTTTAGACCAGAAATGGTAAGATTAGAAGTTTTATGATTTTGCATGCAAACAATGCACAATTAGTAATTCACAGTGCATTTCATTAAAAATGGTGCAGAAACCCAACTGTGAATTGTTAATACTGTTCCTTAGAGAATAAAAGTGAACTTAAATGAGCTCAGAGAAATAAAATGACGAATATAAGTTTGAGAATGAGAAGCCCTATGGATTACTGCAGCCCTTGAATATTCCGGAATGGAAATGGGTTAGTATTTCTATGGATTTTGTAGTAGCATTGCCGATAACTCAGGCTGGTTTACATTTTATATGAGTTGTGGTAGGCAGATTGATTAAGTCTACATATTTCATTCCAGTCAAGATGTGTTTCTCTATTGAGCAGTTGGCTCGATTATATGTGAAAGAGATTGTGAAACTTCATGGTGTTCCAAAAAGCATCATTAGTGATCGGGACCCTAAGTTCACTTCTCGATTTTGGGGAGTATTGTAGCAGGCGTTTGGTACGCAGCTGAGATTGAGAACGGCTTGTCATCCCTAGATTGATGGTCAGACAGAGAGGATCATTCAGACTATGGAGGACAAGTTGAGGGCTCGTGCCTTAGAGTAGGTGATTGTTTGGGATAAGTTCTACCTCTTTATGGAATTTTCCTATAATAATAGTTATCATGCCAGTTTGGGCATGGCTCCCTATAAGGCTTTGTATGGCCGTAGGTGCAGAGCGCCTACTTGTTGGTCTGAAATTGGTGAAAGACAATTATTTGGGCCTGATATGGTCAAAGAGACTACTGATCAGATTACTATGATTAAGAATCAATTAAAGAAAGAACAGAGTCGCCAAAAGAGTTATTATGATGTGAAACATAAATCCCTTGAATTTTGTGAAGGGGATCATGTGTTTATTAGTTTGTCTCTGACTACAGGTTTGAGCGTGCTCTAGGTGTGAGGAAGTTGAGTTCTAGGTTCATAAGGCCCTACCAGATTATAAAGAGGGTCGGACCTCTGGCGTATCAGCTTTCCTTACCTCCACATTTGTCTAATTTGCATGATGTTTTTCGCATCAGTCAACTTTGTAGAGATGTATCTGATGTGTCCCACATTGTCCAGCAGGACGATAATGAGGTAAAGTAAGATTTGAAGTTTGTTGTGGGACCACTGAAAGTTCTGGTTCGCGATGAGAAAGTATTGAGGAACATGGTTATTCTTATGGTTAAGATACAATGGAAAAGTTTGACTTCTGAGGATGCTACTTGAGAGTGACAGAATGATATTCTCCAGCGTTATCTTGAGTTTGACGTCAGGTATGTGTTATGTTATATGTGTGATTTTGGGGACAAAATTCTTAAAAGGTGAGGTGAATATAATGAACCTCACATTTATTATGGATTTAATATTGAAGGGTAATTATAAAGAAAAAGAAATAAAGTCATCTTTGGTGAAAAATGAGTTAAAATGACAGTTAAGGGGTAAAAATGAGGGTAAACAAAGTTACCCGAAAAGTGAAAGTAAAGTTAGAAATATGACTAGACAAATATTCTAGTCTAGTGGATAAAGTTTGGTAATGAATGAAGGTATGTAGATAGATGAGCTTATACCCGCTGGTATAATGAACTGACTTAAGTGACTAAGTGAGTCACTATTCACAATTATAAATCCGCGCCTTCCACGGGCAGAGACGGATCGACACAGAAGGAAAGGAAAGAAAATAGGAGAAATTGATGGAAAATCTTCCAAAATTCATAACTTGAGCTAGAGACCTCCAAATCACTTTGTTCCAAAGCCAAACTTGTGAGAAATTTCAAGAGGAATCCATTGGTGCCAGTATTTCTGGATGGGTTTCACTGTAGAGAGTGATCTTCTTCCTCTAAAATTCGGATTTCTTTGAAATGGGGGATTTTGAAGGAGCTTGAAGCCATGGGAGCTTGAAGTAAGCTTTCCCCTTCGTTCTAAGTAAGTTTATGTTGAGAAATCCTAATTTTCTTTGAGTTTTGAGGAAGATTTGATTTAGTTTTCCATTTTGAAAGTTTGGTTTGATTGAGCATGTTAGAGCTTGATTGATGCTTGGCTCATGTTGAGAGAAGTGTTCAGATAAGGATTTTAACGGTGAAAATGTATTTGGAAAATTTAAGATACCATATTTTTGAATAATGACGTATATGAATAGTACCGTATATGTGAATAGTGACATATACATGAATAGTACTGTAGAGATGAATAGTACTGTATGTATGAATAATTAAGAAATATTTGATAAGTAAAAGATAAAATAAATAAATGATGTGTCTGGTTAACTACTTGGCTTTGAACCATTTTATTGATATTTGTATAGATTTCCTATTCTAGGTGCGCCTAAGAGTCTTGTTGAGGATCCTACATCAAAGGAGGCTTGGTAACTCAGTTGTTGGGTAGGCCATCTATACAGCTTTGAGAGGTAAGCTCTATGTTAATGAGATTCGCTCCTACTTTGTGTTCTGCCATAGTGTACGGACTGTGGTCAGATTGTATGATATGTATGAGATATATGATATAGATGCATTCATATAGAACTATATGATGATGTGATGAGATATGTTTTGATGTGTTTACTTTGATATGTTTTGATGTGTTTACTTTGATATGTTTTGATGTGATTTCTGTAATAATCTCTGGCCATGGATTCTATATGCACTGATGTCCACTTGGGGTCCTCCCTTGGGACTGACTGTGTATATATCTGTTATATGTTGAGTTACGCTTGGGGTCCTCCCTTGGGAACATGTGCACTGATTTTCGCTTGGGGTCCTCCCTTGGGATTGACTGTGTACACATCTGTTATGTGATGATCTCTGACCATTGATCCTATGTGCACTGATGTCTGCTTGGTGTAAGAACCCGCACTGTTAATTTAAGAAATTAAAGGAATTAAATGTGAGTTCAGGAAATAATTCCATAATTGACCCTAATAATTGTGAGAAGGCCTAAATAATTATGGTAAGTGAATAATAATGTTGAAAGTCGCTTTTCTGACGAAAAATGCAGATACTGGTTCTGTTCCACGGTATAAATGCATACCGATGAAGTATCCCGAAAAATTATGAAAAGTATGTATATATCACTAGAATAATATATATGACTAGCATAACAAGTTTCAGGTCAAAATAATGAGAACTGGTGCCAGAACTGATACTGGCTAAGTAAAAGCGTGTACTGGAAAAGTACTGCGAAAAATAAAATAAAAATATAAAAAATCCTAGAAAAAAGGCTAGGTTCAGAATTCCAAATTTGAGATTAAAATCCTAAGTGTAGCTATTAGCGCTAATACATTGCGATTAATACTTAAGTGAGCTATATAAGGCTTGGCACTAAACCCTATGATGATCTGGATATGGGGATATTGATATCCGGATATTGCCAGTTAGATATCCGGATATGCCCCCGACATATATCCGGATATTCTGGGATTTTGAGGAACAGTAAGGTACTGTTTATACAGAACTGGGCTATGGGTTTGTGGACCCTATTTTGATGGAGTTGAACTTCTGTGAATACTTAACTAAGTCAGAATCAAGGGATTAAGGGCTTATGGCTTTATGAGAAGCCTTAAGACGTAAAACGTAGTCTTTATGTTTATGCTATTGAGCTATGAATATTGATATGCTTGCTGGTCCTAATCAGATTGTGATCTGCTGTGTGTTGGACTTGAGCTGTGTGTACTCTTGACATTGGATAGTGAGCTTGCAAGGTAAGCTTTCATGTCCTCGGTTTAGCCATGTTGTGGTTCCACCATGTCCCATGTGGGTATGGTTATATGCATACTGTGTTACATGCTTGGGATATTTGAAATGCTGTTGAGCTTTATGTGTAATGGCTTTTAATATGCATGTGTTGTTCCATCTTGACGGTAAGCCTTAGTATGTGGCGTCATACAAGACGGTGATCCGGGTGGATACAAGTGGCGTCTTGCACTATGTGTGGGTATTAGGCGTATATAAATCCTGCATTTCTCTGGCCAGTAGAATAGAATTGACGCACATGACATGATTATCTGTTGCATTGCATTATTTTAGAACTGATGATGATAAACTGCTTTTGAACTTATATTGCACATGTAAGTGAGCTTGGGGTGGAAGATCCTTGAGGACCCCTTGCCTTACTGAGATTTCTTGTTTAGAGATCTCACCCCACGATTGGAGAATGCTTATTTCTGGTTTAGGTAGTATGGGGACTGATGCCTCTAAAGGCAGGAGGCCAGAGCTTAGTTGATGATTATTGCTGTTATATTTATGCTGGCATGACTGGATTGGATGCTGTTTATGTTTTTCACCTTTATCATTATGTTGCTGTTGAGTTGAGACTTATGTGGGCTTTGTTGCCTTATTTGAGGTGAGCATGGGAGTTGTCCATGCCACCATGTTGTTAGTACTTTTGAGTTGAGTTGTATAAACTGCTAGTTGGTCCGGTCTACGTGTTGTAGCTCCGTGACTAGAGACATACTTATGTTATTTTAATTAATGAGGTATTTCAGTTAGGTGTCTTTTGCAATTTACATACAGGCATGATTTTATTTAATTGATTAATTAAGCAAGTTGGTAATGATAATGACGTCATAATTGAAAAGAAAAAGATATTCCGCAATTTTAATTAAGCGCAGCTTAATACGATGATATGACAACAGTACCGGATATATATGGGGTGTTACATCTACAAGGTTAGAGATGAAGAATCCATAGAAAATGTGGTGCCTTGAGGGATTTTTCATGCAAGGAGGTCAATGGGAGAAAGTGGTAGCCAAGACACCCAAGGAGCTCTACGTAACAACTCAGAAAACTAACCTAGGTTAATGTGCCACCTAGTATTTACAGGCGCATTAAGTTTAATCCATCGGTATTAGCACTAATAGTTTCGCTAATCATTTTAATCTCAAACTTCATATTCTGAACCTAGCCATTTTTCTATGAATTATCATATTTTTATTATAATTTTCGCAACACTTTGCCGGTAGGCGTTTTATACTTAGCCGGTATAAGTTCTGACATCAAATCTCATTATTATGACTCCAAACTTGATATACTTGATCTAGGTATCATTCTAGGAATATTTATGTACTTATTATAATTTTTTGGGATACTTTATCGGTACATATTTATACCGTGAAGCAGAACTGGTATCTGCGCTTTTCGTCAGAAAAGCGACTTTTAGTGTTGACGAAAAACGACTTTTATCATTATTAAACCCATGTGATAACTATTAAAGTTCTTTCATATTTATTCAAAATCAATTATGAAATTATTTCTTAAATTCATAATTTTCTTAACGGAAGTAAAGCAATACAAATACGTGTGCCGATAAAGGTGAATGAAGTCGATGGAAGAAATAGAAATGATAAAACTGATGACGTGGATGATATGCATGCAGATTCTGACATGTCCTTCATAGCCACTAACCATGACAGATAGATAATAACATATTGCAGTTTTGAGTTTGTTAGATTTGTTACTCTCTATCTTATTCTGTTTAGTTAGTTCTGTGTTAGTAGGCTTCTTCTTGATGTATAAATAGCATACTTTCTTGTAACTTTATTCATTCATTGAGAAAGAGTAATTTTTTTTAAATTGTTCAGTCAATTATACTATAACAGCGCTCATGAATATAATATTCTACACCACTTTTTCTACATGCTATCAATATCACGCCATTCATGTTTCCATTCACAAGTATTGATTCCAAATTTTCTGAATCAAACTTGAAAGCTATTGAATAATAGAAGTAAAGGGACGAAGAACGTCCAGAGTAATAGCTACAATAATATTATATATATAGCGTATTGTTATTACCAAATAATATTATTACCAATGTTATTACCATATCTTAACTATTGATTTCCGTCAATCAATAGTTATCATGTTCACAAATCAAACTTATTAATTAATTATTAATTCGCAATAAATAATAACTGTTGATTGACGAAAATTAACGGTTAAGATATGATGATGACATTGGTAATAACATTATTTGATAGTAATAATATTTATCCCATATATATAGGGCTATCGTTTCTCAAGTAGCTTGAAATAATTTTATCTTCGGCTATTAAATCATAACCGTACAAAGATAGATCAATGGCGATCAAGGAAGAGAGAGAAAAAAATGAATCATAACCATTCAAAGGTGAATCAATTAATATAAGAAAATAAATAAATAAAACGACGTAATTTTGGAGTGGTCAGAGATAAACTTATCTCAAGTTGCCGGAGAAATGATGCATGCCATCTTTTTTTTATTGGTAAATACGATGCCAACATTAATTATATGAATATTAACTAAATTAATGATCAAATAATAATTTTTACCGAAAAAATGATCCAATAATAATAAAATTGTTTTAAGGGATTATGTAAGACACTCTAAATTATTGTAAAATATAATTAAGATATTATGAGATTATTTTAATATATTTTAACATTTTAAAAATTGAACAAAAAGGGTGATCACAAAGTTACAATCAAATTATTGCATAAATATGTATTGATTTTAAATATAGAGTAAATACCTTTTTCGGTCTCAGCAAATTTTACGATACTCGCTTTAGTCCCTAGCAAATAAAAAGGCCATTCGTGATCCCTAAAAAATTCAAAGTGGATCCATTTTAGTCCTTTTGAGGGACTAATGTGGGTCTTTTTTGAATTTGTGAGGGACCACGATTTCAACTAAATGAGTTCATTTTGAATTTCTTAGGGACCACGAATAGCCTTTTTATTTGCTAGAGACTAAAGCGGGTATCATGAAATTTGCTGAGGACCAAAAATAGTATTTACTCTTAAATATATTAATAAGGGTGCAAACTGTAATTCGATCGAGGAAAATATCATTTTTTTAATAATTACGTGAATAATAAAAAATAAATTATTTTTTTATTTAACAAAACAAAACAAGGTTTTAAGCCCTTTGACATTTACAACAGAATTTGTTTTTCTAATTTAATACAGGAACTAGTGAATTACCCGTGCCGATGCACGGGAAAAAAATTGGTTTGTTTGGCATGGTGGGTCGGCCCTCCGGGCCGAACTCATTTTGTCAGTATTTCAAAGGTCCCAAACAGTCATTTTTTTTAAATAACAAAACAGTCATTCATTGTTACATTAAAAATAGGAAATAAAATAGGATAATAAAGGTCATATCTTTGAAGATAGATAAGGAAAAGAGACGCGAATAAACAGTCATTTTTTTTGTCTTTACCTGTACCATACAACGAAGTTATATCTTTGAAGAAAGAACCCAATATACTATAGCAGTCTTTGAAATACTTCCTTGTAAACTATATTAAGGGTACTATTCGTAACGCAGCCATTTTCATCAAGTATCAATATCTTCAATCCATGCTTACTCTTTACTCTAGACAGTGCCACATATAATTGCCCATGAGTGAAGACAGACTTAGGGAGATAAATTGCAACATGTGAAAGTGATTGTCCTTGACTCTTGTTGATAGTCATGGCAAACAATACAATCAGGGGGAATTGTCTTCTTTAGAAATTTACAGGAAATGTATGACTCGATGGGCTCATCGTCATTCTAGGGATTAACACAGTTTCCCCTATATTGCTTCCTGTAAGTACAATTGCCTCAACAACATGATTCCCTAATTTTGTAATAAGCAATCTCGTGCCATTGCATAAACCTCTCGACTGATCAATATTTCTTAATAGCATTACTGGAACTTTAACTTTCAAGATTAATTTATTATCAGGAATCCCTGAGCATGATAATGTATTTAAGATCTCAGGGGTGATTTCATCATCCTCAACAGAGGAAGTCCCACCTTGCTTAAGAATTTTATCCGAACTCAAAAAAGTCTTTTCTTCAGCAGGAATCATAGACATTAGGTGCTCGTTTAGCATAGCAACATCGGACAATTTAGGAGTTAGAATAGCACGTTCTTTAAAGAAGGTCCGATCCAAAATATTATTCAAGAGATTCGGATAAACAAAATTAACCATATCCGACAGCGGATCTTCCGATTCTCTAATCAACAATTCATCTGGAATTGTTATAATAGATTCTCCATCAACATCATCTCCAAGATTACCATCCCCAACTTTAAGTAGCCACTCAGAAAATTCTTTTATTTCCTCTAAATTGTGAGCGCTACTTCCAGAATTAAGACGCATGTTCTTGGTCAAAGTTAATAAATGACAATGGGACCATATATGAGAAGAATTAATGGTTGCATGAACTATATCTTGTCTGCTGCCACGAGGAATGACAGGTAATATTTGCCGAAAGTCACCTCATAGAACAACAGCTTTTCCACCAAATGGCATATCAACACAACTTGTATCAGAAATTCTAAGAACATCTCTCAGTGTCCTATCCAGAGCCTCAAAGCAAAATCTATGTACCATTGGAGCTTCATCCCAAATGATTAACTTTGTTTTTGACAGCAACTCAGCTATAGTAGATTTCGGCCTTATATTACACGTTGAATCTTCATTGATTTGAATAGGAATACGAAATCTAGAATGCGTTGTTCGTCCTCCAGGAAGCAGAAGGGTAGCAATTCCGCTAGAAGCAACATTAAGTACGATTCCAGCTTTTGATCTAATAGATGCTGAAAGAGTATTCCAAATAAATGTTTTTCCTGTACCACCGAACCCGTATAGGAAAAATAACCCTCCATTACCTGCCGTAACTGCTGAAACAATTTTATCATACACAGCTTTCTGCTCATCAGTGAGGGAATTAATTAGTCTTTTATGCTCCTCTTCCAAAGCAAATCTGTCATACATTAATTCATCCAACACTAATCGATTTTGCATGTCAAGCAAAGTTTCACTATTGATGCGTGGCATTGACGGATAATCTGAGAGGCATTTCCCATTGCTCTGCAGTACCTTATCAATTTCTTCAAGAGTTATGTTTTTTATAGACTCTTCTGTAAGAATTGCATCTGACAAAGCATAAAATTCAAAGGAAAAAAATTAAAAAATTAACAAAGATAAAGTAATCAAAGAAAGAAAAGAGAGCGAAATAAGTACTAAAGCATCATTTGCTGAATGCGGAAAAAAAAAACAAAATAAGCACTAAAGCAACATTTGCTGAATGCGGGCAAAAAAAGCTAATAAGTACTAAGGCATCATATGCTGATTTCGGTTAAACAAAAAAAAAAGTGTATGAAATATTATTATAATACGTACCTTGACGTCCTATTCTTTTCCTATGCCGATAAACAACGTCGTCGGATAAAAATTTCCAACACTTTTCTCAAACTTTTTCAGGTCTGTTCATTGAGTTGGCAAATAACAACAGAGCAAACAGATATCTAAGATAAGCAGCAGATCCCCAGGAACTTGCCTCCTTAATTGCATCAATGTACTCATTGTCATCATCCAGAAGTCCTAAAGAATAGCACGCATCCTTAAATGTAGGAAAAACCACGCCATTGATCGTTCTAAGATCTTCATGTGCAACCTCTTTGAAAATTAAGCAAGGTGCGAAGATATGAATCTTCTTCATTATTGGCAGAAAAACGATTTATCCTTCCAATGGAAAATCCTTTTTTTTCTCGGATTCCATTCATGCGTTTTTTCTTTGAAAACAAATTCAGTCGGGTACTCTCCATAAGTTAGATGCCTACCTTCTGGATATTTTTTATTTGCATCCATCCAAGACTCAAAAATTGACAGTCTAGACTCCGCCCTTGTCTTTACATCATACAACGAATCATTATCACTGAAAATAATGTTCTTTTCATTAGGCAAGTGAAATGGCAATCTCTGAACAGGGGGATATCTCGAATGAATGACAAATCCAAATACTCTCCAAGGTGCTTCACATGCGGAGACATACCTATCATAAATAAATAAATCGGTGAACATTTAAGTTAATAATTTCTCAAAAAAATTGTGCCAATTTTGTAGGAAAGCAAAACACAATGGAGATTATTTTTAGTACTTGCAGTCATAAAACATTTTTATTTCATCGTCCGAATGATTTATGGCAGCTGTCACTCTGTCATTCCCTTTGTGGATGTATTTAAAAAGATATTTAATGGCACTTCTCTGGCAAGTATATTCAACGTTGATATGAGCCTTGTACTTTAAAAGAAGGTGTGCATTATAGGGCACAACATAACGATTATCAAGTTCAACACCATTTTTGTTCACAACTCTCCCATCATTTCTTCTCTTATAATGAGGAAATCCATCATCGTCAATCAAAGTACGGGAGCAGAAGGTTTTTGGAAATTTTTTTGAACACCGTCCGTCCTTCATGCAAGGAGATTTGTAATTTTCAGGACCACGTGGACCATGTATCATGTAACTCGTGACAGCCATAAACAGCGTAGGATTCGTTTCCTTGTCAGGTATCTCCGCTGAAATCAATTTATCAATATCAAGAGCACTTTCAGCTTTGCTTGAAGGGTTCAAGAATAGAAGAATATGAGCATGAGGTAGTCCGCGCTTTTGAATTCGATTGTACAAACATCTGTTACATTCAAAGAATATAACATAAGTAATAATAAGAATACAACAACGTTATAGAAAGATTCAATGCATGACGTAAATTTTTTTGTATAAAATCCAGTTAACAAAAAGAGTATCAAGTTTATAATATACTTACATGCAATGACTCTTCCAAGAATATTTTCCTTTTTTAAATCATGTAGCAACTGGTCCAATTTGAACTTGAAGACTCTGCATAGAATATCAGGCCGATCTTCAGGGTTCAGCTGTCTGGCCCTAACAAATCGTGTAATTTCTGGCCACTTAGCATTGCAGGTAATTGTTATAAAAAGATGAGGATATCCAGCCCAATGGCAAATTGCGAAAGCGTCTTTACAATTTTCAGCCATATATCTAGGTCCGCTTGTGAATGAAGAAGGTATAATGATACGTTTTCCAGTGCTCAGTGCTACATCTTCACCGCTATCTAATGAATGTTTTATATTTTTGTACAACTCAGCTCTCAGATGACTCTGGTTATATCGAATGAAATTAAGCCGTTCAAACTCAATCATAGTGTATGCATCAACCAGAAATTGTTGGAAAAGTTTCCTTAAACGATGTAGAATTTCTGATTCTCTAGATCGCATCTGAAGTCTAAACGAAAAAAATCCCTTCATGCTGATCATGGCTCTTGCATTTTTCCTACCACTGGATACAGTACGCTGGACATCATCACGATAACCGTCTTCACCGTATGGAAATAACAATGGATACTACAAGCCAAGATATAATGGATGCTTCACATCGATGCGCTGCAATACTCTATCTTGTGTTTCAATAATGATATCCCTATCGCCCATAGCACTGTCTATATCTCCAACAATCAAAGCTGCCACTTCGGATGCTGTCGGAAGATTATAAACTCTTTCATCACTACCACGCCTTCGAATAAGCCTCAACTTTACACAATTAAAGTCATCTTCCTTATAACGGTCTCTAGCGTACCTGAAAGACTGAGCTATACTGTTGTGCTTATCGAACATCTCCTTCAATAATCGGATAATTTCAGGATCAAGCATATCTTCAGTACTGGTGGAACTGCAAATTTAATAAATAAAAAAATTGTCATTCATATTACTCAACATAAAAAGATACTCCACATATGAAACATGAGAATTGGGTCAAAAAAAAATATATACCTTAGACAACCAAGTCTGTTGTCCACTTCATGCTCAGTGTCGTAAATATAAAGTTGAGCAAATTTTGGAGACTGACTATCAGCAGGCAGAAGACTGCCAATTAAATGATGAACTCTCCCCCAACTCTAAAACAGTAAGGGCCAGAACCTTGATTTACTGATCCATCCACTTTTGCTCCAAAGGAGGTGAAGGAAAAAATCATATTGTACGCTCTAATATTTCGCAAAAAATGGCGGCTCGTCATATTGGAATTAGCATGCAATTGAAGCAATGTATCCGGAGCAGTTTTTAACAAAGGAAGTTGAACTTTTCCATTGACACAGCACAATCCAAATTGCGGCATACTTGGGTTACGATCCCTCTTAGTTCTTTCTGCATACCACATTTGTGCTCCACAATGCTCGCAAACAAAAGTAGGATCCCCTGTGTCCCAATAATCTAAACATATACAAATATTTTTAGATTGAAATAAGCTTGGTTGTCAGACAGGAAGTTTTTTATTTGTAATAGCAAATATATAATTTGAAATTATAATTAAGACCTCCATTGATATAAAACGTGTTTCGCACATTGAAATTGTTTATATAAATATCTATAATAGAAAGAAAAAATGATTGGAAAAAAAAGACATGTGAACACAATTTTTTTTTCATGTATTAGATGAACCAAATGAGCACCGTTTTCACCATAAATAGTAGACTATAAAAAAAATACTTTGTAAAAAACAAAAAAAACTACATTGGCACATTCGAATCATCTATATCCATAATTGTAACACAAAGGATAACGAATGGAAAACTAAAAAAAGAGAGGCCAACAGGAACAAAGAGTTGTGATTCAATATTTGAAAATTGAAAATTGAAAATTAATATAAAGACCTTGATGGATAGAGGTAATAGTTGGCACACTGGAGTCATTGACATCAGTATCTGTAACACAAAGCAAAAATGTAACAAAAATAACAAAAGACATTTTTAATATAAAAATATTTTTAACTGCGTATTAAATCGGATTTGTGCTCACCATATTGAGTATAAGTTGCAGACAAATGTTCTCCAAGATGATCTGTAAAAAATAAAAAAAATGGCACATTGGAATCATCCATATCCATATATATAACACAACAGGAAAACGTAATAAAAAAACTAAAAAGAGAGCCCATCACGAACAAAGAGTTGTGATTTAATATATGAAAATTTAAAATCGATAGAAAGAGAGCCCATCATGTTCTCTTATTCATTGTTATCAGTATCTGTAACACAAAGCAAGAGGTAACGAAAATAATAAAAGACATTCTAATATAAATAAATTTA